>NC_086356.1:1320861-1593361 GCF_036324505.1 Eleginops maclovinus
TCAATTGAAATGGGACCAGTCGTTTCTTTGTAATCCTGCTGACACACAGACAAACACAGTAAAGGATGTTGGAATATCACTCACTGACGTTTCTCCGTCTTCCTGCAGGTGGATGTTTTTGTCGCCATGGATTACCACAAGAGGAGTTACGGAAGTTTCCACGGACGCGTCCACCTGCTGGGCTCGTCTCCAATGGACGCCTCTCTGGTGATCACGGAGCTCACCCTGGAGGATTACGGGAGATATAAGTGTGAAGTGATCGACGGGCTGGAGGACGGGACTGTGGTGGTGTCTCTGGACCTGGAAGGTGAACAAACAACAACGGATTAAATATAAAAACCATCAGATGTTTTTATCTTGAGTGTATTATGCAAGACAACAGAACAACCAGACCTTAGATACGAAACCAAGATATTTAGGATCAAAACTGTCATCACCGGGATGAGAGACACCTTTATTTTGTATCCTGATGACATCATCCCGTTATTACTCCCTAAACCTGGTTAGATGTCATTGCTCTGCAACACTGCAGACTAAATTTAGCAGCGGCGCTCGGGGGAAAGTCAGCAGTGTGTTCTGAGAGCATACTGTATAATAACTGTACAGAGTGTGTGTGTCAGAGTGTGTGTCAGAGTCACAGCAGCTTCATTATGTTTAAGACAGCAGCCATTAGCTCTGAAGCCAAAAAGTGCTGCCAGCAGCTGACAGGGAAACAGCTGAGCAAACACAGCAAGCGACTTTCTGTCATGAGGTTAAATACCAAGACAGCCGACCCAAACCCCGGAGGATGCATCCTTCAGAGGAGCCATGAGCTTCTGCTCCAGTAGTTCAGGTTTTTATTGATTTATTTAGTTTGGTAAATGGAATGAAGGTGTTTGTAATTTAATTAAACACATTTGTTATTTGCTTTTGTTTGAGACTTCATCAACATACATTTCCAGTTTTCTTTTCTGTAAATTAATCATTAATGAACTCTAAATTTACACAAATTAGATTTTTGAAATCCTGGGATTTTTCATGCCTTTTCTCTTTAAAAAAAAGTGACTTGAAAATCACTTTAAACGTTCTCATAAATTAACCTTTTTTGGTAAATGTAACAACCATGAATCGTTAAACCTCCTCTGGCACTAAACAAGACTTCCAGTATTTTAAATTTGGTATGGACACACTAAACTACTTGCTAACACACATCCTGTTCCCCCCCCCCCCAGGTGTGGTCTTCCCGTACTACCCTCGCCTCGGCCGCTACAACCTGAACTTCTACGACGCTGAGCGGGCGTGCCGGGATCAGGACGCCGTGGTGGCCTCGTTCGACCAACTGTACGACGCGTGGCGAGGGAAGCTGGACTGGTGCAACGCAGGCTGGCTGAGCGACGGCTCGGTGCAGTATCCCATCACCAACCCCCGGGAACCCTGCGGAGGGAAGAACACCGGGCCGGGGGTCCGGAACTACGGCCTGAGGGACAAAGACAAGAACCACTACGACGTGTTCTGCTTCACCTCCCACTACAAAGGTGTGTGTGTGTGTATGTTTACATTTGTTTAATCAATGCAGTGTCCAATTAAACATAGTGGGCTACTGCGTCAGATACACTTGCAATTTGGGCTAAAAAAATAGTTTTACAGAGGTATGTTTTGTCAAGGGTAGGGGAGAAAAACCTGGATATTCTCTGAGATTCTGCAAACCACAAGTTCATTGCAAGATCTGTTTCAGTTTGTTGCAGAGGGGAGCAAAGTGGTTTCTGGACCACAACAAACACACACACACACACACTTTTTAAATAATATGCAAATCCGAAGCGTTAACCATCATGTGACATTTGGCGCCATTTGGAGCATGTCAGCTGGCGTTATGACATCATCGTGGCCGACTTCCTGTCCGTTTTTCGATTCAGCTCTTAGAGGCTTTTTTGTTTGTCTCCGCATTTTAAAACTAAGAGCCAAATTCCGTTTGTTTACGTGAAAGTGGGGGAGTTCACAGCACAAACCGGATGTGGGCGTGGCTTAAGTATTCGTTTACGCACAATGAAGGAATTCATTTCTCACTTATTTTTCTGTCCTGATGCATGTGCAAAATTTGGTGAGTTTTGCGTTCAAGTACAATAGGGTCCTCGTCGACCTCTGGTCTCAGACCATGATGACACAAAAACCAGCTGCGAGCATTGAGGAGGTGCAATAGAGAGAGCTAAAAAGCTAAAGGAACAGATAAGTTTTGAGCTTTCTTTAAAGACTTCCACGGAGCAGGAGTCCCTGATGTCTGATGCCCTCATCTTCTTGCAGGTCGGTTCTACTACCTGATCCACCCGTCCAAGCTCACCTACGACGAGGCGGTGCAAGCGTGTCAGAAAGACGGCGCTCAGATCGCCAAGGTGGGCCAGATGTACGCCGCCTGGAAGCTGCTGGGCTTCGACCGCTGCGACGCCGGCTGGCTGGCCGACGGCAGCGTTCGATACCCGATCTCCAACCCGCGGCGCCGCTGCAGCCCCACGGAGGCGGCCGTCCGGTTCAGCGGCTTCCCCGACAAAAAGCACAAGCTGTACGGAGTGTACTGCTTCAAGGGCCAAAACTGAGCTGAAAACACACACACACACACACACACACACACACACACACACACACACACACACACACACACACACACACACACACACACACACACACACACACACACGAGGGATTTCAAAAAAACTGTGATGCTTTATTTCAGTGGTTCCCAACCTAGGGGTACTTTAGGGGACTGCAGGGGCTCGGTAAAAAGGATGAGGGATTGAAATGTATTTCCATGAAGCAAGCCCCCACCTGGAGCAGCACCAGAACAGGGGGTGAACAGTTGGATTCAAAACAACAACAAAGGGTTCATTACAAGATCAAATGTAGGCGAATCATCCCCGATAGAATGGCGACCAGCTCACGAGACAAAACAGGTTGGGAACCACTGCTTTAGTTCATGGAAACCTTGCATTGTAATGTGGGATCAACACTCCCACGATGGGATAGTTTACACATATTTAATGTTCTTTATTGTTCTTGTTCTTATTTAATCAAGGCGAGGGTTGGAAGGCATCACAGCTAACTATCGAACAAACGGACAATGGAATCAAAAGAAAAAGGACACGTCTGAACTGAGTTCCACAGCAACACTTTGGGCACTTATCTTGTTCTGTTCAAGACCTACAAAGCCATGAGAAACATCTGGAAGAATCCCTGAGATCATCAGGCCTCGCACAGCTGAACCGATCTGTCTGTACGTAACAAGGTGCTACTACTGGTACTTTGTACTTCATCACACCGTCCAGTATTTTATGTTTTTATACAACCGTGTTGGACCAAGCATCATCGCCTAAATAAGGGAAAAATAATCCAACATTTGTTTATGTTTTTTCTAAGTAAGTAGGATATTATCATCTAGAAATGTACTTCTGTTTATGACTATTTTTTGATATACTGTAGACACTATTATTATTTTTGTTCAGCCAAAGTCTCTTCGGTTTACATAACATAACGACAGTGGGGGAAAAAATAAAGAATTTTGCACTGAACATGTAGAGGAGACAAACAGTCTGTGCAGAAATAGAAAATGCCTGGCATGAGTAGAAACAGTTCTGCTGAGTCACTGTTCGCGGCTTCATCTTAGCATGACCTAGCACAAAGCAGCCCTCAGTGCAGATCTACACACTATATATCTATGTAGCGCCTTGAAAACTGCTATTTTTGATACAAAAACTGTAGTTTCTTATAGTGAAAGAGCATTGGTGACCTCAGCACTCCATACGCAACTCCGTATGACTGTTTCTGTGCAGGAATCACTTAACGTCTATGTAGCTACAACACTCACTTCTACAAATTCAAAGTGAAAGAGGTTCAAATTGCATGAATTTTGCATCTTGTTGCTTATATCCATCAACTTTGTACGACATCGTGCCACCTTTAAATTCGCTTGATGCAATCAAGTGTCCAGAAGGCATTTTGAATCATCTCAACCATGATGAATAAAGGTCGGATTCAAAAGATTTAAATGACCATGTGATGCAAAGACTAGAAACTTTGCAACAAAATCAGGATGCACCCTCTTCTGGACAACTAATGCAGATTTTCCTCGTGAGGTTTTTGCAGGAAACTCATCCTTGTAGCTCCACAGAGCTACGTAGGGAGAGCTGAGGTCACCGATGGGATCAGGCCAGATGCTGAGTGTTCGCCTCATTGATTGCTATCTGAGCTCTGCAGAGACCCAGCGGGCCTGCAGCCAACCTGCAAACTGTTAGAAACACATTCAAGAAATCCTGCAGGGGTTCTTCCATGTAAGGGTATCACAGAGTTAACGGTGCACATTGATCAGGAATTAGCTCACTGTACGCAGTCTGGAGGTCATCATCTGAGCCTGGTTTGCTTGGCTTCAACTTTGACAAGCAACCGGACTATCGGACACCCTTATCGCTGCAGAACTGCTGCAGGATTGCAAAACTAGAAGATGTTTCCCGAAGCTTGAACAGTTTGCAAACAGTGCTAAGTGTCCGTTTGTTTAAGGGATAGCTTGACATTTTGAAGAGTGCAAAAGACTTGAGAAAATTCCTGCTTTTTCCCGAGAGAAAGTCCCTGTAGAACAACAACTTATAGCTTTCACTTGTGTGTTTGTGTACAAGAAATGGACAATAAGTAGAAATCAAAACGGCAGTCGATTCTGACTGTGTTAAATATAAAGCTAAAACCACCAACTGATGAGCTAGCCTAGCTCTTTTCAACAGTGATAAAATCCACATATCAGTAGCTCTAAGGTTTACTTGGGAAGACAAATGGTAGTTAATAGGCTTTAGAAGTGCTGGTCGGTGCGTTTTAAACACTGAAGGCTAGCTCATTCTCCTTGTTTCCAGTCTTTATGCTAAGCTAGGCTAAGCTAACCAGCTGCTGGATCCAGCTTCGTAATTAGCATTCACATGAGAGCATATTCACGTTAAAATGTCAAGCTATTCCTTAAAAGCTTTAAAATAATCTGTTGATTTTTCTGACCAATGCTTTTACCTGCAGCCTTAGGGACCCAAAGACAAAAGGACAATAAAACAGATCATGAAACACGACTCTGCCTCCGTCTCTGCGCACACGGCTCATTGAGTTCGCTTATTATCACAAATCACAACATCTCATGAGCGATGTCTCTGCAGCTCTGCAGGAGGAGTCAGCAGAGTGGATGCAAGTGACTTCAGCTCTGGTGTAGTTCCTGGGTAATGCAGTAATGTGTCCAAAGGGAGGGGCGCTGCGTGCACACACTCATGTTTTCCTGCAGAAACACCAAGGCCCATTCATGGTGCTGATTTTTGTAACGGGGATATAACGTGTTGCCAAAGCACGGGACTGTTTTAGGAGCCGAGTGACGGCATGTCGGTGACGTCTGGGGTTTTAAATGTTGATTCATGTTCACACACTGGTTTAAACACACAGGTCAGCATTCATGCACACTACAATAATACAAAGGGTGTAACGATGAAAATAAATACTTCTTTAGCAACTGCTTTCCAATTAAATTCAGGATCCAGTTAAGTAATGTACCACTGAAAAGCATTTTTAAGGCCAAAACCCCCCTGAAAATATATTTGGAAGCATAAAAAGTATTGATTATTATTGACCTTACATGTATATATTTAAATTAAGTTATAATAGTATTAATTGTTTTATGAACTTTGGATTAGCCGGTGATTTAGCATTAGCCGGGGACTGATCAGTAGCTGGTGACTGAGCATTAGCTGGTGACTGAGCATTAGCCGGTGAATTAGCATTAGCTGGTGAATTAGCATTAGCCGGTGAATGAGCATTAGCTGGTGACTTAGCATTAGCCGGTGAATGAGCATTAGCTGGTGACTGAGCATTAGCTGGTGACTTAGCATTAACCGGTGAATGAGCATTAGCTGGTGACTGAGCATTAGCCGGTGACTTAGCATTAGCTGGTGACTGAGCATTAGCCTGAGACTAAGCGTTAGCCGATGATTTAGCATTAGCTGGTGACTTAGCCGGTGACTTAGCATTAGCTGGTGACTTAGCATTAGCCGGTGACTTAGCATTAGCTGGTGACTGAGCATTAGCCGGTGACTTAGCATTAGCCGGTGAATGAGCATTAGCTGGTGACTTAGCATTAGCCGTTGACTTAGCATTAACCGGTGACTTAGCATTAGCTGGTGACTGAGCGTCAGCAGGTGACTTAGCGTTGTTTTATGGTATGCTAAGGGTACCTAGCCTGCGTGGTACCTCTTCATCTCCACTTTCCCATCCAAATATGGTGAGTTCTGGTTCGGATAAAAAAAAATTGCCGGTAGAGTACAAACATATAGACGACAACAACAGCGCAACAACAAGCACCATTTTTTGTTAACGTCACAGACATTTGATCCATTGTGTTCATGCATTGTGTTAAATAAAAGACACAGACACAGGCCTGTTATGATAGTTCTTATTATTGCGCACACAGCTGACAATGACACTGAAACCAGGATGAAGGACATTTTTTTTTACAGTTACTCAAATCGGAGAAAGAAACAACGATTACATAAAAATACGCTCTTGTGCCAAAGATACAGTAAACAACATGGAGTAAAGAACATTTATAAAAAGCATATACACTGACAGACAATATATAAACAGAATGAAGAACAGGAAGAGGAGGCAAAATGCACAAAGATCCTTAAAAAAAGCTTGCCTCTGTGATGGTGTATAAGGACTATTGTAGGCTTAAAACAATAACAAAAAAGAATCGCAATTTAAGAGAATAAAGTCTCAAATGTACACAGAAATCTGGATAAATTCTCTGAGATTTTAGTATAAATTTGCAATAAAACATTACATATTCCAGTCAATGTCAAAAATTCTGTATTTATTTTTATTTCCCAGTAGCCCAAAAGCCCCCAAAATGTAGAACATTCCCCCAAAATGTATGTTTTTTTCATTTTAATTTAAATGTTTTATACTTTTTTGAACATTAACGAATTAATTGAATTTACATAGCTATATGTTTGTTGTTGATAACATTTGATTTTCCTCACAAAAATCTAAAAATGGGACTTTATGTCTTTGGGGAATTTATTTTTTTTATTGAACATTTTGTTCGTTTTGTTATCTTGAATTAAAGACTTTAATCTGAAGGAATATCAGAGCTTTTTACCCTTTTTAAATGCATTTTTAAACCGTCTTTCTTAGATTGTTCCTCCTCTTCTATCGCTCCTTATTTTTATTTTTTTTACCTACAATTGTCCTAATACACTCGTATTTTCACATTCCTTTATTCATTGGATTTTAAAACACAGATTCCAGATCTGTAGCGACATCTTTAAACTCAAAACCCAACAAATATTCGTAGAAAAGGACAATTTGGTGGTAAATTTGAGTCGATAAAAAGCATCAGATCTGTAAACAGCAAGTCATCACATTTTCCAATGACCTTTATTTTACATCACAGTCCATTCATAGTTTCTAAAGTATACAATAACTTAAGTTCATATGGCTTCGTATAGTATCTATATTATATATCCTATGATTAATAGCACACACACATTCATAATAATCTCCTCTTCAGATCCGTGAGCCGCTCGTTAAATCTCCCTCTCCCTTTTATATAAAAAAAACAAAACGTTTCTCAGCTAAAATATTTTGTACAAAAATCTACACGTGGAAATCAGCTGGTGGAAACGGGTCAAACTGAAGCCGACACGTCGGAAAATAATCTTTGACAATAATTTAAAGGGGTGCATTCATGCTTTCTTAAAACTACTGGGCTGGTTTGTATAAAATAAAACACAAGTAATTCAATATTCAGTTTGTATGTGCTCTAAGTCCCTAAAATGAAAGGCACCTTGTGCAGTTATGGTTATTTTTGGTCCCTTTTTTTTGTATCATAAACTAAAATATCCTCCATAGCGTACCTTGAATGATGTGTTCAACTTAGAGAAAGGAAACACAAGCTTTGTTCCCGCTGCACAACTCGACTCAACTCAATCTTTTTTGGAGTTTTCCATTAGAAAAATTTGTGAATAATACCTGGTACTTTCCCCAAGTCCCACCTGGAGTTAGAATCCAAGCGTAAATCCTCCCCAGCAACAAAACGATCCTCTTAAAAAGCCATGCTAACTTCAATAGCCGCCACAATATCATGGCTAACTTAATTGGATCTTATCATGTTGGGTGTGGAATTAACCTGCAACCTTTCTATGGATTTTTGAAGTCCAAAATGTGGCTTGCAATGGACAAGGTGAGGCTTGGTTTTAGTCTTTTGCTGCAGAAGGAGTTGTTGATTAGGTGCAGCCCCTTATGATATATAAAGCAGTCAATAACAATAAGTGTTTACCACAACTATGAGAGGTTCAATGACACACAAATGATATTAGGACGATCCAGTTTGCAGAGATATAAATGACAGCCCCTGAAAACCACTTCTGGTCAGAAAGAAGTCCTCTGATTGGTCCTTGATTCACAGCATTGTTACGCAACTTTGCTCAGAGTCCCGCTTACAGTGGAAAAGTAAATTGAGAAAAGCACAAGGTACCAAAATTGAGTCGAGCTGAATCATGCAGAGGAAACCTGAGGTTTCTCAGTGGGATGTTAGACCATTAAAAGTCTTGAAATAATCTGTGAGCTAACTTTACAAAACTAACTTCTCACTAGTGTTACGGTTCAGATCCTGGAGGGTTTTTTGGGGCGACAGAGTACCGGTGAAGCACCATCAACAGACAGTTCAGTGCATCCCTCTGTGTGTCGATGCTTCTGTGTCCGGCTGGTTTACGAACCCTCGGATCAGTGCCTCATCTCGTCCTCGTCCTGCGCTTGCTGCTGATGCCTCTTCTCCCTCTGGGAAGGGTTCCAGATGTTCTGAAAGAAGCTGAAACTCTGCTTCTGCTCTTCATTTTTGCTCAGTTTCTCGGGGCTCTTTGCGTGGTGGACGTGTTGGTTCTGCTGCTCGTTGTCCTGGTTGTTGCGGCGCCGGAGAGTCATCAGCTTATGATAGGTTTCGGCTGGGAAAACGTAAAGAAAGGAGCGTTAAAAAGACTATCCTACAGACTGTGGAGGTATCAGAGCTGCTGAATGACTCACGGCTTGTGCAGGTGACTTTCGGAGCGTCCCATTGGCCGTTGGGCCGGCAGCGTATGGTGGGGGCATGTCTCTGGATGAAGCCCTGCTTACAGTGGTAGCGCAGCAGGGTGTTGATCTCGTAGCGAGACTTCATCGCCCCGAACACCCGAGCCTCCTTCACCATGGGGGGCTGCCCACAGGAGACTGAGGGGAGGGAACAGAAAGGGATGATTAAACTTCAAAAATTATGAATAAATCTAGATCTGAAGTCATTTTTCCTTCAGAAATGATAAAAATCAAACATGCATCTCAGATATGAAGACTTTATGTCTTTTCATCACAAGTCTGGCCCTTAAATGACTCAAAATATCTCTAATATATGAAGCCGTTGCTTCAAATGACCTCTAAGACATGCATAAGAGTATGTTTCTGTTTAGAAATGACTTAGAAAGATGTTTTCAGCCTCTAAAATAAAAATAAAACAGCTATTATGCGCCTTAAATGACTTAAGAATATGTTGAATCTGAAGCACAGACTAAGAGACAGAAAATGCCGCTCAAATAAGAAGACTTCCCGCTATTTAATTCACCTTTACGCCGCCTTAAACCACCAAGCCTAAGCTGATACTTGATGCGTTACTTTCTCAGAGATGACACATTTCCGGCAGATCTACAGAGCACATTTTAAATATCCTTTTTTAAGAGACAAGCCTCTCAAATTTGACGTCCACACTTTGCAAAGCTCCACTATAGCTCCAGAATTACTCTCAAGAGAAAAAAGAGCCAAATATTTTGATTATCCGTAAGTTTTCAGGCAGAAATGTAAAAGAATGCTGCTCCGAAATGGAGAGATCCTGCTTTTTAATTCAACGTTAAGCCCCTTAAACAACTACAAATGTGTCTCTTTAGTCTGAGGTTTTTTTCAGTGAATGCCTGCATGTACCTGTGCCCTTCTTGCAGGTGAAGGTCAGGTGGTAGTTGCAGGGCACGTCGTTCCACTGGCCCCCTTCGTGCCAGATCATCACCACGCAGTCCTCTCCGGACTGGAAGAAGCTGTCGGGCTGGTTCGGCCTCCAGTGGTCGTATTGCTGAGGGAACACACAGATTCCTTCATCGTGAAACACCCAATAAAGTCAGCTAAAAACAATCAGACATTCCTCAGAGTACAGCTTTATATATCCAGTCTATGATGTGCACTCACTTGATTACTACTGCGTCTTATTGAGGAATAAAAGAGTATTTATTTTTCCATTAATCAAATACTGCAATTAGATAAGACTCAACTAGAGCTAAATACTTCTTACACCGCCACCTACAATTCCTGACTGTGCACCAAACCCCTTTAATTCTCCTTATATAACGAAGTTCAGGATGATTATCACGCTTATCCTGCAACCACTAATGCTCCTCATGTTTGTTTAAGGGCGATGAAATCAATGCATATCCCAGTGAGCAGACTGGGCTCTTTAACTGGCTGTAGTTCCCAGAGAGAGCAGACAGTGGTGCTGCAGCCTCAAACCAAACACTCTGCAGCTTATACGCAGGAAGGACTCAACTCAAGCTGCTTTACTTTGTTTCAAAGCAAGAAAATGAACATGTGAGATGCATGAAACATGCACTGTACAAAGGTTAACTCCAGTGAGGGTGTGCCTCTCTTCTGGAGGATAACACATCGCAGCAGCCTCCTGTCTCAGGTTTCAGACTCTTCAGAGACTGTCCACATGTTCAGCAGCTGACGCACAAACTGTGTCTTCATGACTCAAGAACTCGAGAGGGCAGCGGCTGGTCAGGAGGAGAGACACTGTGTCACCAAACAGGAAGCACTATCAGCAGAAGAAGAGTGAAGGTAAGGAAGGAAATACAATCTGTCTGTATTCAAACTAAAAGATCCAACCCTTCAATCCTCAGAGGACAAGTACTCAGGTCTTGTACTTGAGTAAAGTAGAAGTACTCAGATCTTGTACTTGAGTAAAAGTAGAAGTACTCAGATCTTGTACTTGAGTAAAGTAGAAGTACTCAGATCTTGTACTTGAGTAAAGTAGAAGTACTCAGATCTTGTACTTGAGTAAAGTAGAAGTACTCAGATCTTGTACTTGAGTAAAGTAGAAGTACTCAGATCTTGTACTTGAGTAAAGTAGAAGTACTCAGATCTTGTACTTGAGTAAAGTAGAAGTACTCAGATCTTGTACTTGAGTAAAAGTAGAAGTACTCAGATCTTGTACTTGAGTAAAGTAGAAGTACTCAGGTCTTGTACTTGAGTAAAGTAGAAGTACCAGAGTGTAGGAATACTCTGTCACAGTAAAAGTATTCTAAATGTTCCTCCAGTGAAAGTAGAAAGTACTCTCCTCTAAATGTACTTAAAGTAGCGACAGTAAAAGTAGTCATTGTCTGATTGGTCCATTTCAGAATAATATCTCTGATATGTTTTATAATGATTGATCATTAAAGTGTTCTCAGAGCTGGTAAAGGTGCAGCTAGGTTTAAAGGCTATACTGCAGGGTAGCTTGTGATGCATTCAAATCCCATTCAGTCTCACCATCGGCCTCCCATCGGTCCATCTGAAGTCCCTCTCGAACATCTTGTCGTTCAGGCCGAGCCACTGGTAGTCGCTGCCCAGTCCTGCAGAGAGAAACACACCAGAGGTCTTCTTGTGTTCTCCAAAGCAAACCCTTCTCCCCAGTTTTATAGACAAGGGTTTGGAGAGGAAAGATGTGTTGATTTACGAGGCTGTGGTTTGTTTGTTAGCGGTGGGAATAAACACCAGTGTGAACAAACAGGAGGAGAGGGAACGTTTAAGGCTGTGTTTTAAGGAAAGTCCATTTCTTCTCCTCAATAAACTGAAAGGTTTACATGTTGCACAAGCTCTGATTGTGTATGGAAACTCTGTGTGTATCCCACTAACACTCATCACTGGATCAGAGCTCAGAGCTCAGGCCGCTTTCCAAACAGTCTTCTCAAAGTGCACTTCCCTGCAGGCTAAGATGTTTTAAATAGAGACATTCACTCATGTATAGAGTTCAGTGCATCAATGGAAGGCACAGAAATGAGTCCTTAAAGACAGTTTTTCATCTACTTAGGTCCCAGATTTGGAGTTTAAGGCACTGAAGTCCAATCTGTAGGTCCAAGCATCATGGGAAGCATTGAAAATGAATGTCTTTCATTATTGACCCACTGTGACTGCACCACTGATACCCTCATACTTAGTTTTTCTCCATGTACTCCAATGCTAAAGAGCATCTGGTGATGACCCCCAGGTGATAATGACTACAGGTAGTTGTAGTGCTATATGCTAAGGTTTATCAGCTTTAGTTGTTGCTATACGTCCCATCTTAGTTTAGCTTGTTAGCTGCTAACATTGGCTAATTATCAAGTACATTTGAGGCTAATAAAGTTATCTTTTAGTCTGCTCATTAACTCTTAAGGGACTATTAAAGCTATTACAATTCATACTGGAGATAAATGAGTGTTTGAACTACATTTCATCACAACTCCTCCCATGGTTGTTGAAATAGTTCACCAAAAAGATCCTGACCGCAAACCGGTTCATGGTGCTTCAGTAAAAGTCAGAACTTCAACAAAGTAAGACGGACTCATCCTCTGGGGATCATGAATGTCTGGACTAAACGTCATGGAAATCTTTCCCATAGATATTTAGGTTTGAACCAAAAAGTGTTGGACCCACATCGCTACCATGGCTAATAATGTTCTGCTTGGATGTTAAACCGGGCCTTAACGAGTCTTAACTTCTTGGGATTAGAGACTGGACTTAAGGTAGAGCGATTACATCTAGAGTCGGTGTTTAGATGCCTCCTCCTGGACTTACGGTTGACGTACAGCTGCTCCTCTGCGGACAGGATGCTGGTCAGGTGGGCTCCGTGCAGCCGGCACTCCCGCTCTGCAGCGTCCCACGTCCGGCGGTGAGTGAAGTACTTATAGCAGTGAGACTGGAACTTCAGCCAGCCGAAGCCACACACCTCGGTGTCTGCAGAGAGGGAACACATGCAGAGTTAAAGAACTGATCCTATTAGAAATGCATTGATTAACATTGGCTAAACCTTAGTGGAAACATGCCTTAAACTTCAGTCGGTATGCAGATGATACCCAATTATACCTTTACATAATTACATCAGCTTTATTATATCTATAGAAGCCAGAGGAAACTCTCAATAAATCTCAATAAAACTCTCAATAAATCTAAATAAAACTCCCAATAACCAGCAGAAAACTCTCCCAATAACCAGCAGAAAACTCTCCCAATAACCAGCAGAAAACTCTCCCAATAACCAGCAGAAAACTCTCCCAATAACCAGCAGAAAACTCTGTCAATAACCAGCAGAAAACTCTCTCAATAACCAGCAGAAAACTCTCAATAACCAGCAGAAAACTCTCCCAATAACCAGCAGAAAACTCTCTCAATAACCAGCAGAAAACTCTCCCAATAACCAGCAGAAAACTCTCCCAATAACCAGCAGAAAACTCTCCCAATAACCAGCAGAAAACTCTCCCAATAACCAGCAGAAAACTCTCCCAATAACCAGCAGAAAACTCTCCCAATAACCAGCAGAAAACTCTGTCAATAACCAGCAGAAAACTCTCCCAATAACCAGCAGAAAACTCTGTCAATAACCAGCAGAAAACTCTCCCAATAACCAGCAGAAAACTCTCCCAATAACCAGCAGAAAACTCTCCAAATAACCAGCAGAAAACTCTCCCAATAACCAGCAGAAAACTCTCTCAATAACCAGCAGAAAACTCTCTCAATAACCAGCAGAAAACTCTCCCAATAACCAGCAGAAAACTTTCCCAATAACCAGCAGAAAACTCTCTCAATAACCAGCAGAAAACTCTGTCAATAACCAACAGAAAACTCTCCCAATAACCAGCAGAAAACTCTCTCAATAACCAGCAGAAAACTTTCCCAATAACCAGCAGAAAACTTTCCCAATAACCAGCAGAAAACTCTCTCAATAACCAGCAGAAAACTCTCTCAATAACCAGCAGAAAACTTTCCCAATAACCAGCAGAAAACTCTCTCAATAACCAGCAGAAAACTCTCCCAATAACCAACAGAAAACTCTCTCAATAACCAGCAGAAAACTTTCCCAATAACCAGCAGAAAACTCTCTCAATAACCAGCAGAAAACTTTCCCAATAACCAGCAGAAAACTCTCTCAATAACCAGCAGAAAACTCTCCCAATAACCACAGAAAACTCTCCCAATAACCAGCAGAAAACTCTCTCAATAACCAGCAGAAAACTCTCTCAATAACCAGCAGAAAACTCTGTCAATAACCAGCAGAAAACTCTCTCAATAACCAACAGAAAACTCTCCCAATAACCAGCAGAAAACTCTCTCAATAACCAGCAGAAAACTCTCCCAATAACCAGCAGAAAACTCTCCAATAACCAGCAGAAAACTTCTCCAATAACCAGCAGAAAACTCTCTCAATAACCAGCAGAAAACTCTCTCAATAACCAGCAGAAAACTCTCCCAATAACCAGCAGAAAACTCTCCAATAACCAGCAGAAAACTCTCTCAATAACCAGCAGAAAACTCTCCCAATAACCAGCAGAAAACTCTCCAATAACCAGCAGAAAACTCTCTCAATAACCAGCAGAAAACTCTCTCCCAATAACCAGCAGAAAACTCTCCCAATAACCAGCAGAAAACTCTCCCAATAACCAGTGATGTGCACATAAAAGACGGCAAGAACAGCTTGAATCCTGGGAGAAAACCAAACCTTTGCAAATGCAAATGTGCTTTTTGTCTTCATGCTTTTGCTTGGAGACAACACTTATTTTTTTACTTCTCATGGAACTCTGTTGTCCAGGCCACAGAAACACAGAGATGAGGTCCAGCTGTGGGACAAAGGCCTGCCTCTGAATGAGCTCAGTAACACACAGTTGGACTTCATTAACCTCCACAAACCTCCAGTTGTCTGCAGGTCACACACATACACACACTTTAACACACACATTTGGTTTAATATACAACGACTGTAAGCCATACAATCAGTTCTGTGCTTTGTGGGGCTCCGGTAAACAATGGAGGTTTTGTATCAGCTGTGCCAATGGAGACGTGATGGAAAGATGCCGTCGGGGTTTTAGCTATCGTCAACCCGCCATTTCTTATTAAGTCCGCTGTGCAGCACCTGGAGGGTCAGGTGAGGATTTAATTTGAGACTGCTCCTGGCGAGGCACAGAATAAGTTGAGGACATGCAATGACGGAGGCTGTTTTTAGCAGAGTCAATGCCACACAGCTGCAAACGCTTTCTGGCCAAAATAAAGGAGCAATTATCTGTTTTCTACTCCGTCTTTCCACTGGCAGGAAGCGACTGAAGGACAGCTGTGTGTGTCTGCTGCTGCAGGCATCAGGATGGACGACCTACACAGAGGTCCTCTCCATAATGCACACTTATTATAAGATGCTGGATGCTTGGAAACACCCTGCAGACTGGCAGTTTAGGACGGGGGATTTCCACTTTCCACTCACTCCACCTTCACTACAGTAAAGGTTCAAATACAACATTTGTTTTGCATTTCTTCTTATGATGTCAATCTTTTTTTAAATGTACGTCAAGTCATCCTTATAAAAGTTATTCAGGAAAAAGGTTTTGCAAGAAAGTGTCATTTGATTTACCCCCCCCCCCGCTGCATCTATTTTAAGGCATCAGTACACATGCAAAATACACAATATATAAGCTTTAATAAAGACCATGTTGCATGCATCGCTGAAGGGATTTCTTTTGTACCTGTAAATGTATTTTTATACATTGTGGAATAACTGATAAGCTGATTCAAATGAAGCTAAATCAGACTTTTTCTAATGTTGCAACCAAACCTCGCTCTAAAGAAAGGAGGGGACCTTCTTAGACATCAAAAAGTCTTATTTATGCTTAAAGAATATCGGTCATGCTGGTCCCTTGGTGATTTTCATGGAAACCACGAGTCCTTGGAGCATGCCTGAGCCCTGATTAGACAGAAGAATTGGACGAGAAGCTGGAACGAATCTGCAGAGGAGCCAACGCCCCGCGTCCCAGAGCAGCTGAGCAGCAAACACTGCAGACTGCGTGCACCTGTGACAGTTATACTGTAGTAAAAGTGTGTGTGTGTGTGTGTGTGTGTGTGTGGGGGGGGGGGTAAGTAGAGACAGACATGGGGAGTTACAGCTGGAGCTTTTGAATCTAATTAACACCTGAAAGTGCCCTTTTCTTGCAAGATATGTCCCTATTCTTAATAAAGTCATGATAATTAAATCTGGTTCTTCACTAAAAGGCTCGGTTATTTTACACCGTACATAAAGATGTTCTGTACGGAAATCAAAGAGTGATAGATGTAACGTTCTGTAAGTGTATGATGCATATATTTCCATATACAAGTCCGATATTCAGACTGCAGTAGCATAGTTAGCGTATCGGATGGAGTTTTCCGACTGTAGGAGGTTTGTTTTGACCTGGTCTGAATGCTTTAATTTGAGAATAATGCAAAATAAAAGCTGTTCTTTTCTGGTGAAAAGCTTAAAAACGCAAAACTACAACCACTGATCAGTGTCAATACTTGATTGGGATAACAAAAACAAAGGTAGGGACAGGGATTGTATTCTTTTAAATACCCTTTTCAATAAGGTCCACTCTTACGGTGGCAAAAGCAACAACAAAACGACAAGTTTAGAAAAAGGCAGGCTTGTGCGTTCATTATGCTCCTCACAGTCTGCAGGACTTTGTTTCAGTGTGACAGCAGCCCTGTGTGGCTCCTCAGCTGCAGCTCACCTTGTTCGCAGAGCTCTCCGGAGTAGCTGGGCAGACAGAGGCAGGTGAAGGAGGCGACTCCATCCAGACAGGTGGCTCCGTTCAGACAGGGGTTGGACTGGCACTCGTCAACATCTGCAAGACACCATGCATCTGTCAGTAGGGGGTCAGGGTGGCTCGTTAAAAGTAAGAATCCTGGCTCTTTTGTGTGTGTGTTACCTGTTTCACAGAGCTGCCCGGTGAACCCAGGTGCACACACACACATATTCTGTGTGTTCCTCTTGTAGCAGGTGCCTCCGTTCAGACACACATTGGTGGAGCATGGCAGGAGATCTACACAAAGGACATGCAGGGTAAAATAACATCAGTGCTGTGCATAACACACCTGAAACACAATGGCACAGATGGAAGGAGTTCATTAAACCTTGTTAGCTCTAACGTTAGCTTTGGGGGCTAACTAGCGAACCACTAAGACAAATGGAAACGTGTCTTAATCTTGAATCGGTATGCAGATGATTATACCTTCACATCATTACATCAGCTTCATTATATCTATTGAAGCCAGAGGAAATTCTCTCAATAACCAGCTAGAAAACTCTCAATAACCAATTTGTGGACAAGGAGACAGAATGTTAGCGAACTGCATTATTTTGTTCTGCTCTGTATTTGGTATAAAAAAGAGACACTTGCCATCCTTTATAAGACGTGATAGGGTTTGATAGCCTTGGGTAAAATAGGGGCTGCTTAGCAAAAGCTTTACTGCAGGCAGCTAACTTACTGCTAATGGTTAGCATTGGTTTACGCCATGGGAACAGGATGCAAAGCTGCTGTAAAGCTAACACCACTGACGCAACAAATGTACCTCTGGTTTCCACAGTGCTGACCTCTGCAGGGTGAGCGTTCTCCGGCGGCTCTGTGGTCCGGGTCTCTACTGGTTTCGGGGGCAGAGCCTCCAGCAGAACAGGGGCCAACGCTTTGTCGTAGTCCACAAAGTCATCGTCTGGCAGAGGGGTGGCAGCGGGGTCAGGGGTCAGAGCCCACTGAGGCACGGACTGGGTGTGGTGATCGAAGGTGTACAAGGGCTGGGTGGAGCTCGAGGTGGTCTGCTTCGTCTTGGTGGTGTGGTCTTCAGGGGTCGTGGGTGCAGACTCAGAGGTGAGATCAGGGTGTTTCTGATCGTGTGTGGTGGAGTATTTTGGCGTGGTAACTTCTGAGGTCACGTCCTTTCTGTTTGTGGTTTGGTCTGCAAAGGTCACAGCTGCCACATCTGGTAAAACAGTAACTGTGACTTCTGTAGGGGGGTCAACAGGACCACCCTTTTCCCCAGCAACCTCCCCAGCTACCTCTCCATCTCCGGACAGCTGTCCTGCACCTGAGCCTGCATCTGAGACCACGTCTACAGCCGGTAAAACCATAGGCTCTTCTGCTTTGGCTCCAGGTTGAGGTCTCTGGGTAGAATAGATCCCCGGTGGGTCTTGTCCTGAAGCTTCGTCTTCCCCAGACGCGGACCCTTCAGAGTCCTCCGTGTTGGTCTTTGTGGTCGTTTCCTTTGATGGTGCATCTGGGGTCGAAGTGGGAGGCTCCGTCCCTCCGAGCTCCGTCTCTTCGGTCACAACTTCGAACTGACTCCCTGCAGTCGGCGGAGCATCGTCCGCGGAGCCTTCCTGCGACGCACAGGACTCGTCGTCGGTGCTGCGACTGGCAGAGCCTTCCATATCGTCGAAGGTGGAGACCCCTTTGGTGGGAGGCTGGGGGACAGAGGAGGGGGCTGAGGGAGTTGTGGTCGCCGGGGATGAGATGTGGAGTTTCTGGTGGGTTGTGGAGGTGGTTCTCGTGTCCGTCTGATCGCCTGGTTCTTCAGTATGTACGTCAGAGACCGCGGTTGCATCTGGGGAAGCATCTGTAGGGAATGGGTCTTTTACAATGGTGTCTTCAGTTGGGGTCTCGATGATGTCGTAGTCAAAACGAGACACATTTTCTTTCTCCGTCTCGTTTTCATGCTCCACCTCGTTGACCTGAACAGGTGTGGCAGTCTCGAACTGATCTCCTCTGGCTTCCTCTGGCTGCTTCGGCTCAAGTGTCACCTGAATGCATCAGAAAATCAAGGATATTAAAACTTGGGTCTTACTTTTTTATCCATCTGAGGACTTCTTCCTCCTCTGGACGGTACCTCGTGTTTCCCATTGAGGAATCTGATGGTCGGAGGCAGGTTGATGGGAGAGACATCGAACGGGTCGGTGTCTCCGCTGCCCTGCACACTTTCAGCGGTCACCTTAGAGAAGTCGGTGATCTGAGGGAACTGAGACTGAGGCTGGTTCAGGATGCTAACGATGTCTTCCACTAGAAAACAACAGGATATATTAGTTCACAAGGCGGACATAAAAGCAAGTCATCCATTGATTCTGTTTGTGTGTGAGTTGAGGAACAAAGAGTCGACCCCCAGATAGTTCATTTACTAACAGTGAAGCCTATGCACCAATGCTTGGTTGGCTTTAGCCTCTCAAATGATAGGATTTGCCACTTTTCCCTAATTGATATTGTGTGAACTGAGAAACTTTGACTGTTGATCGACCAAAAAGTAAGTCACGCTTAGATTTGGACATTTTAGAGACAAAATGTTTAACTGCAAAGATCAGCAGACTGAACGATAGTGCAGCACTAACCTCAACTAAAGCAGCTGTATCTCAACTTGTCCAAACTAAAGGAGCATTATTATGATTTTAATCAGTAAGAATCCAATTAAGAAGTCACATAGCATCATGTTTTAGCCTAAGGAACACAAACTTCCTAGCTCTTTCTCTGGAGCTAACAACGACTGGACTGACAGATAATTAATGCATTCATACTTTCTGTAATCATTCAATCAAAGGAACCACATTTAAACAGGCCCCCTGTCACCCCTGGTCCAGAGCCTGTTGCTTCCATGGTGGTAATAAAACAAATACAGACGAATATAGGGAGTTTGTTTGAGAAGTTGTTAGTAACGGCTGTTCAGGCAGCTCCCTGGAGAAAAGACAATTGGGGTCAAACATTTATGGTTTGTTTGGCTCTTTCTACGCCACACAAAGCCCTTTAGAGGGGGCTAATCTCTCCATGGGACCACCGGTGTGTCTTTGTTAGGAAGAGAAAGACGGTGAAGTGAAAGCGTATTTACTGCTGATATATTTGAGTATTCATGAGGCTGCTTTTCCCGCCCGGAGACTCAGTGATGTGTTTACAATACGTCGAGCGGGGCTGACTTCATAGCTTTTTCCACATCTGGCTCTGCTAAGTGTGTGTGTGTGTGTGTGTGTGTGAGAGTCTGTCATTGCAAAACCTTTAGCTGTTTCCTAAGAAGACAACAAACAAAACCCAATCCACCGCAGCAGAAGTCCTCGACAGGACTGAAACAAACGTTGAGGTCGATCAGAAAGATAAATGCTCTCAATGACAGATTGAGGGGAACTTCGTGAAAGTCAAATATTAATACAAAGGCGTTTCGGAAAGACTCCTGGGGACCCTGACTCTAAGGGTTAGGGTTACGGTTGGACTGGTGTGAAGAACTGGTTACTCCCCGCCATATTTCTACCTCCGTCTGAACCTCCAGCAGCATCTATACTGATGTTTAACGAATCTGCATTAATGAGGTTTGTGTATTTCAATTATTTGTATTTATTTTAACGGTGCATTTCATACGGAAGTGCAATTGGGCCAAAAAATCACAAACAAATGCAGACATTTAAACATATATATTGTCAATTATTTAAATATATATTTTACAGCTATTTTCATTTATTATTTTTTAAATAATTGAAAATAGAAACAAATAAATGATTTTTTTAAATTTAAAATATATTTTTTAAATGTAATTATTCAAGCTCTTTCATATATTTGTTCAATATTCTTTTTATTTAATTATATATTTGTATTTATTTGTGCATTTATTAATTAATTATTGCTGTAAGAGAGCTGTCTCCTCTCTTCTATGGTCCATCTGTTAAAGCAGTGGATCATTTATTGTAAATCATTTCAAAAATTGGTGTAAAAACTGACATATATGCTGCAGTAATCCACCACCAAGAATTTGACCAATTACCATTTTTTTAACGAAAAATGCCCCAAAACGTTTCAGTGTTCAAGAAGAAGCGTGATCCACGGAGAAAGTACACACAACTAGGATGCGTTTGGCTTTTACAGCATAAAACACACAGCAATCAGCAGCTTTGCAGTTATAAATGTGCTACAAAGGCGGGAGATAAACTTAAGTACGGGATAGTTTTTGCAAAAGCTGAATTCTTTTATGAAGTGTTTTGCAGACAATTGGGTAAATGGTTATACATCAAAGCTCCCCGGCGTACACACCATCCTTCTGTAGTTGAAGTGTTCCTTTACCTGATTGATTTTTGTCCTTTATGTTGACGATGATGAGATGGAAAGGAGTTTTGCCTGAAGACGACTCCGGGTCTACAGGAATGGCCAGCGATTGGTCGAGGTCAAATGTGGTTCCCGGGGTGACGTCCTCTTTAAAAACCACTGCCGGTTGCTGCCCCCCCTCTCTGGTACTGGCGGGCGCCCCTGGTTCAAGGGTCTGGGTTCCTGGGAGAAGATGCGATTGTCTCGATGGTGTGGTTTCTGGGGTGACTTCCAGAAGCGGACCTGGTCTCGGTGTGGTTTCTGGGGTGACTTCCAGAAGCGGACCTGGTCTCAGTGTGGTTTCTGGGGTGACTTCCAGAAGCAGACCTGGTCTCGGTGTGGTTTCTGGGGTGACTTCCAGAAGCGGTCCTGGTCTCAGTGTGGTTTCTGGGGTGACTTCCAGAAGCGGTCCTGGTCTCGGTGTGGTTTCTGGGGTGACTTCCAGAAGCGGTCCTGGTCTCGGTGTGGTTTCTGGGGTGACTTCCAGAAGGGAACTTGGTCTCGGTGTGGTTTCTGGGGTGACTTCCAGAAGGGAACTTGGTCTCTGTGTGGTTTCAGGGGTGACTTCCAGAAGCGGTCCTGGTCTCGGTGTGGTTTCTGGGGTGACTTCCAGAAGCGGACCTGGTCTCTGTATGGTTTCTGGGGTGACTTCCAGAAGTGGACCTGGTCTCGGTGTGGTTTCTGGGGTGACTTCCAGAAGCGGACCTGGTCTCGGTGTGGTTTCTGGGTTGACATCCAGAAGGGAACTTGGTCTCGTCGTGGTGTCCACCCACCCTTGTCCTGGGATCACCATTGCCCCACTGGAGCTCCCCTCGCTGCTTCCTCTCTCCCCACTGCCGCTACCGGACACAACCCGGCCTACCTCCTCCCCCCCGTGGGCGATGTCGAGGTGGGGTGGCTGCTGGCGGGTGGTGGGTAACGGAGGGAGCTGCATGGGGGGCAGAAAGTCTCCTCTACCTGGTAATGCCTCTAGTACGTTGGGGTTGAAAACTGGGTCTTCATAGTCTAAGACCATGGGTGTGGGGGTCCCTGGGGCCGGGGTGTGTTGGTCCGGTTGGGAATATGTCACAGGGTCTTGTGTTTGGATTTCAGCTCCTTCTGGGACGAAGACTGGTCCGGGTGTTGGAGTGGTTCTGGGGTGTTCAGTTGTGGATTCAGTGGATGTCATCGGAGGATTTGTAGTCGTCGGTTCGGGGAGTTTAGCTGCAGGAACAGAGAAGAAGAAAGAGGGATTAAAACCTCAGCAGGTGGAGACAGATGGAGGTGAACTGGGACCGCTCCAAGTACCAGTCCACACTCCATATTATAGGTCTGCTCGGGGACTTGAACCGGCTCCCAGTCCAAGTCCCTACAGACTGAGCCACTGCTGGACCTTTAGGATAAAAGACAATTTGATTTGCTCTAATTTTTTAAAGGATGAAACCTCTTCTGCATTAAAGTGAATCTTGTTGTTACACCTGCTGGAAGTCATGTTCCCCACATAACTCAAATGGTTCCTGCCCAAAACTACATGTATACCGCTTCCTAAAAAGGGAAAAACTGAGCCTAAAATGTCTGGTATTTGCTTCTCCCAAACAAAGCGAAGTTGACCCATGTCCAGTTGGCTAACCTGCAGACTCAGGATCCAGAAAAAGCATCATTTCCCAGACAAAATGCTTTCAGGATGAATCAGCATTGTTGTGACTCATTAAGAAAAGAAACAGGCACTATCTGGAAAATGCTAATCATGGAGCCGCCAGACTGCCGTTAGCTTACAGTTCGCTTTAAAAGGAAACGGAGCCGCTTTCAATTTTAGAAACATGACGTCCACTGTCAGAAATAAATCAGGGGGCAGACTGTTTTAACCATGGTGTCAGAATAAAAACAGTTACTAACAAACGTCTCAATGTGGCTGCACTCGTGTATTTAAATGATTTGTAATTAATAGTAATCCAGGTAACGCAAACATTTATACATTTATATTTATATATTATTATTAGAAAATATATTTTAATGTATTTTAAATAAATACATGAAAATAGCTTAAAATAATAAATGATTTTTTTATTTTAAATTGTTTTTAAATATTTATTTATTTAAGCTTTTTTCACTAATTTTATTTAAAATGTATTAATAATATTTGTATTTGTTTATTCATGGTCTCCATCCCACATGTTGTAAGAGATCTAATTTTAATCCTCTCTTGTATTTATTTCTGTCTAAATGCACAGCTCTCTTCCTAAACCCTGCTTCCTCCTTCATTGTGTACAGCATAAGGCTTCAGTTTCTGCAGCCACAGATTTATATCTCATTATGATGGAATACATACCATATGAGAGAGGAAGCAGAGCTGCTAAACAAACACACAGAGCTCTCTTTGTGCCGCTCTGACTTCATCAGTCCTGGGAGAAGCTTTGACATAATGCTCCAATAAACGCCACGTAATTCACTCCCTACGTACGCTCGTGAGGCGGGTTCCCTTTTTCTTGTTCTCCCTCCTGAGCATCACGATTTTGCTGACCTGTCTTTGCAGTTATGCTCCTTTACGCCTCTCCACTTCATCTCAGGAAGACATATTGTTTGTGGCTTGCGAAATATCATCCGAACGCCACGAATATTTGATCAGAATTCTTCAAAAAGATCTGTTGGTTTATGTCTCATGCTTTGTGTACAGCGTCGTGCGTTCATTCTATCCGTTCAGTGTGTTTCACTGTCCTTCAACAAGCTTTGATCCAACCTTCACGTCTTTATTATGAATCTATTTTGAATATATTTTCACATGTCCATAAAAAGCATATATAAAACAAACAATCCACTCCCCCTCTTTACTCCCCCTCTTTACTCCCCCTCTTTACTCCCCCCTCTTTACTCCCCCTCTTTACTCCCCTCTCTCTCTCTCTCTCTCTCTCTCTCTCTCTCTGGAGGTGTTTCCAGGCCTCGCTCTCGGGGGGTTTCTGCTCCGCTCTATAGCCTGCACACCCTGCCCAGAGATGAGGTCATGTGTTTGGGGAGCTGTGGGTCCTCAGACTGTCACAGACTGCCCCCCCCCCCCCATCAGGTCCTGAAAGTACCTTCAGTTTCTGCCAAACCTGCAATTAAATCATCTGCAGAACATCTCAGAGGAGGGTACTCGAGTAAAGTAGAAGTACTCAGATATTGTACTTGAGTAAAGTAGAAGTACTCAGATATTGTACTTGAGTAAAGTAGAAGTACTCAGATCTTGTACTTGAGTAAAGTAGAAGTACTCAGATCTTGTACTTGAGTAAAGTAGAAGTACTCAGATCTTGTACTTGAGTAAAAGTAGAAGTACTCAGATCTTGTATTTGAGTAAAGTAGAAGTACTCAGATCTTGTACTTGAGTAAAGTAGAAGTACTCAGATCTTGTACTTGAGTAAAGTAGAAGTACTCAGATCTTGTACTTGAGTAAAGTAGAAGTACTCAGGTCTTGTACTTGAGTAAAAGTAGAAGTACTCAGGTCTTGTATTTGAGTAAAGTAGAAGTACTCAGGTCTTGTACTTGAGTAAAGTAGAAGTACTCAGATCTTGTATTTGAGTAAAGTAGAAGTACTCAGATCTTGTACTTGAGTAAAGTAGAAGTACTCAGATCTTGTACTTGAGTAAAGTAGAAGTACTCAGATCTTGTACTTGAGTAAAAGTAGAAGTACTCAGATCTTGTACTTGAGTAAAAGTAGAAGTACTCAGGTCTTGTACTTGAGTAAAGTAGAAGTACTCAGGTCTTGTTCTTGAGTAAAAGTAGAAGTACTCAGGTCTTGTACTTGAGTAAAGTAGAAGTACTCAGGTCTTGTACTTGAGTAAAGTAGAAGTACTCAGATCTTGTACTTGAGTAAAGTAGAAGTACTCAGGTCTTGTTCTTGAGTAAAGTAGAAGTACTCAGGTCTTGTACTTGAGTAAAGTAGAAGTACTCAGACAGTTTAAATAAATAAAGCTACTTTGTTTTTTTACACCCCCCCCCCCGATCTGTGTGTGTTTGGTCGGTCTCCAGCTGTGAGGCATTAGGGACCCTCTCTCTGGTTCTGTGTCAGAGGTACTTGGGTTTTCCCCTCCTAAAGAGAGCTGGGGTTTGTCCTCCCGTCTGGACGCTTGAGCGGCTGTCTTCTCCACCAGTTTCAATTCACAGTAAATTAATAGATACTTTAAAAAACTGGTGTTTTTTGGAGCCAACCCAGTGGAAGAACCAGATGGAGACTGGGTCACTTCAGGATGCATTTGACCTATTTTCTGTGTATGAATTGGATGTTGTTGCAGGGTGCCAAACACAATCAAGAATTCTGAATCTGAATCTTTGACTTCATGAGTGGAAAGTCTTAGGGATCTGGACTTTTGGAAATGGTTCAGCCTGCAGAAAGGTGGAGCACTGAACTAAAACTAAACCACCAGCACAACTTTAAAGAGGCCCTATTATGCTTTATGGGCGGTGTACCCTCTCCTGTAGTGTGTTCTATAGGTGTCTGTGCATGTAAACGGTCTGCAAGGGGTAAAATCCCAAAGTTCCAGAACACGGTGACATCACTACGGAACATTGGACGATCCAAATATTCATTTTCACACGGAAGAAAAAGTGAGTGTCTCCTAACATGACCCCAGACAGCAGAAAGGGATTGCACATACATCTGGAGATGAATACCGGACAGGAACTAAAGCAGAGAATATTCTGCTCCACTCTTTTCTATTCCCACTCTGAGGTTGAGAAACACCTCATACTTTTACCCCCTCATGCCTCGTTAGGGATTCAAATTCAGTATGAGGGCCAAGCAAAATCCCCCCCAATACTTATTGTGTTTACCCCACAAGGGTCTTCATGGTGCTGGACGCAGGCGAGGGAAAGGGCTCCCAGTTTAGGGTCTGTCAGCAGGTTTAGGGCTCGTCCATCACCTGTGTTTCTGTCTCACCTTTGAAGCAGTAGAGTCCATGTTTCTCTTCGGGGTCGGGGAAACCCGTTTGGTTTTCGTATTTGTAGAGCGTCCGGACCCCCAGTTGCCCCCCCCCACACTGGGCCCGGGGCACAGTGACCGGGTATCGAGCGCTGCCGTCAGACAGCCAGCCGTAGTCGCAGCGGTTGAATCCGGCCCTCCAGGCGGCGAACAGCTGACCCGGAGACGCCAGCACAGAACCGAGAGACAGACAGTGGAGTCTGGCCCCCTGCAGAGAGAACTTCTGCCTGAGGGAGGGGGGGTAGAAGACCTCGCCTGAGGGACAAGAGGGAGGAAATAGAAGGGTGAGTACGTAAGATTTAGTCATTAATACCTATATAAAAAAAGACAGAACATTTTGAGAGGTTTGTACATTTTGGAATATTTTGAAAAAAGTTAAAATATAAAAATATTCTGAAAAAAAGAGTGGAACATTTAGAAAATAAAATATTAAAAAAAACAAACTAAAGGTTCATAAAAGGGTGGAAACATTTCATACATATAAATACATATATATAAAAAAGACGGGATATTTAGTAAAAAAAGTTGGAACTTTCTAAATATTTGGGAAAAAATAAGAAAAATCAAATATTTTAGAGAAAAGTTTGAACATTTTAGGAATAATTGGGAAAGAAAGGTTGAAATATGAAAAGTAATAAAGGAAAAAGTTGGAGCTAGCTGCATCGTCTTCTTCGCTGTGTTCACTGTAGGATAATGAACTCTACATTATGTTCATTTCTTCAGTAAATATTTGAGGTTCTTTACTTGAGCGTTTTCACTTTATGGATGGAAGCAAGATGGCGCCGAGGATGGCTGCCGTGTCTCGAGCTCCTCAACAACTCCACATCTTAGTGTTTTTATTGTTTTACTTTGTTGGTTGTTTTTAACTTTTTTTGCAACAAACTACATGATAACCGCTTCCAAAGCGAGCCTTCGTATCTTCCCAAACAAAGGAAGTGAACACATCTTGTAACCACAACTCAGGTCCTGAAAAAGCATCTTTCCAACAACACCTTCAATAATCAGATTGTTGTGTATTAACACCTCTGGACATCTAATCTGGAGCCGCAGAGACGAGTTAGCTACAGTTCTAAGGCGGGTCCGCTCATGTGAGAAACGATGAGAAACGGGGGCCTGCTTTCTACCGGTTTAAACTTACTGGCAAATGTCCAATGCCCTGGATAATAATGATTTGATAGAATCCGTAAGCAAACATTTTCAAATTAAATTACATTAAGACCTAATTTTTTAGTTTTTCAAGATTCTTGAATCACATACTGAAAATATCCTACAATAATGATTTTTTATTTAACCATTGTTTTAAAATATTCAGTTTAACAATGAGATGTTCTTTTGTCACAACAATGGTATTTCAATGTATTTAATATATTTTGTATGTTTTATCCAGCCTGAGCACATCATGAGGATTCCGCCTTTTTTATCTAAATTCACAGCTCTCTTCCTAACCCGCTTTCTTATATGTCGGCATAGCTACAACACCACAGCGTTGAGGATCTTATGGGAAATATATATGGAGAGGACAGAGCTTCAACACCAGAGCCCTATTTTTGTGCCCCGGACTTTACAGACAACCTGAAGAAGCTTCGAATAATCCATAAAACCCCACGTCACTCCCTACGCGCGTGGTGAGCCGGCCCCTTGTTTTTACACTCCTTTCACCGGCAGTTTATAAGCCCTTTACCCCCCCCCCATTCGGCAAGTCAGAAACCAATATCTCTTCCGACCCCTTTTGTCAGAACTTGAAAAGAGGGTACGTCTCTGCTGGACAAGGACTGGCACACCCGTTGTGTCCGAGCATTTCAGAACTCTGTCTCAACCTCCACGCTTTACTAGAAATCACTAGTTGTATATTTACAGATGAGATATAAAACACATCACCCCTCACGCCCTGTTAACTCTTTCTTCTATCCAATGCATCGAGGACCAGTCGGCTCCGCGGAGTTTACTGTCCGCATTATCCCAATGAGATGCCCAGAGTTAGGCGGGGGGGAGGTGGGTCCCTCAAGACTGTCAAATGCCGGCCCGCGCCACACGCGGGTTTGAATAGTACCTTCCAGTTGCAACCTCGGAATTAATTAGCAGTCTCAAAAGGAGAATACCAGGGACAAGGTAAAGTAGAAGTACCAGGCTGACATAAACGCAGAAATAGCTCGGTCTTGTACTATAAAAGAATAACAGACTACAAAAAGGAATACCAGTCTGACTGAGTAAGTGTCTCAGATCTCTCCGTAACTGAAAAAGTTAAGCCACGCTTTGAGATAGCCTACCCAGGCTGTTGAGTAAAAGAAGTACCAGATCTTGCTCACTGGTTTTAACCAGTAGAAGTGTAGTCTCTGAAAAGATAAACACACAGATCTTGTACTGAAAAATGGTCCCCTCAGTCGTGTCTTGGTAGTAAGTACTTCAGCTGTAGAGTAAAGTAGAAGTTACCAGACTTTTTAATAGTAGAAGACTCAGTCTTAGTCCCAATGAGTAATAAAGAGTCCACATTGCCCTTTAAAAAAGACAAAACCCCCCCCTCAATTGTGTGTACGCCCAGCTTGACATCCCCTCCATCTCATGAAGTTCTGTGAGGGTATTGGTTTTTATCCCTCCTAAGAGAGCTTCCTCCCTCGACCCCTTACCCCCAGTTTGCAACTACAGTCAAATTAATAGGATATGCATTCTCCCCTACAACTGGTGTTTAACCTGGACCAAACCAGTGAGAAAGACCAATGAACTTCATTCAGCATTTAACCCATTTTGCCTCCAAGCTCATCAATTGATGTTGTTCAGGGGAAACCAATCAACAGCCTTTGAACTGATCTTTGACTTCCTGATGGCAATCCCAGGCAGCTGACATGGAGTGCGGGGGAACATAAAACCTACACCTAGACCCTTCAAACGAGGCCCTAGTTTGTTTATGGGTGTACCCTCTCCTTACTGCCTAGTGTTTGCATGACGGTCTGCGGGGTAAAACCCAAAGTCCAACACTGCATCACTCAATTGGCGTCAAAACATTTCACGGAAAAGTGATTCGGCCTAACAAGACGCCGAGACGCGACAGGAGGAAGGGAGCACATACATCTGGATGCCGACGGGAAACTAAGCAAAACCTCCACTCTCTACCCACGTCGAAAACACTAAACTTTATTTGTGGACAACAGTAAGGGCAAGAAAGCAAACACCCCCCTCGACGGGACTCTGTGGGACCTCCACAGGCTTCATGGTGCCTGGAACAGCAGGCGAGGAAATGGCCATCCCCAGGGTCATACCCAAGGGACGGGCTCGACACTGGTTTCTTCCTCACCTTTAACAGGACTCCAGATTCTGCCTTCGTCGGGAACCCATCTGAGAGTTTCTTTGAGGCTGCCCCATCCCCCCCCACCTGGGCCAGGGGCAAGTGACCGGATCGCGCTGACCGTAAGAACCTAGCCGTAGAGGTTGAAATCTCAGCACATCCAGGCGGAACGAGTTGACCCGGAGGACCTCACACCCAGCCGAGGAAAAACGCGTAGGATATAGGCCCCCTGCAGCAAGAACATCTGTCTGCTGGCTGCGAGGGGGAGAAGACCCGCACGATCGGACCAAAGGGGAACTCAACCGAGACTCAGAGACATTAATACCTATATAAAAAACTACAGAACATCCTGAGGTTTGTGAATTTCTACTACATTGTTTATAAACAAACATAACAATATATAACACATCTGCATACATATGTAATATACACATACAAAAAACATATCTGTTATAAGTACACATATCTAATATAATTATACATAACGCCAATACATCTGTTATACAAAATATGTGCTTTCCAATACTCTTCACAACATGTAAAATATTTAAGAATCAATGTATTCAACATAAATATTTGACACCAAAGTCTGTAATTTGATTTTGTAAATATTCTTCTCGAAATTTGACTATTTTATTTATCTTTTGCAACCATTATGTTGATCTGTTGAGAGCAACGCGACATTAGATAATTTACTTTATGCCCATTCCTGTATCTGCGTCATATCAAATTAAACCTTGAAACCTTTATGCTGCTTTAATTATTTTACAGCTTCAGTAACCATAGCTACGATACAAAATACCACATCTACGTGGAAAAACTACCGTGCAGTTTGTCCACGTAGCAGTACACGTCGTATTTCTCCGCAGGTTCTCGGAGGCCGTACGTTCTGACTCCGGGTCGACTCAGCAGGTTCCCCGCACAGCCGGGCCGCGGGTCAGTGATGGGGTAACTGGAGAGACAACAAACAGATCAGACCTCCAGCCTATAATTAAGTCACGTCTGTCAATCTTCAAATCCTAAAAACCTTAAATAAAAAAGGCTTTTCTTAAAGGTCTGTGTGATGGAAGAGGAAACCTTTTTGTGAAATGGAAAAAGGTTTCATTTTCTTTCACTTGATTTAAGGAAATTAAACCAACACATTCAAAAGATAAATGAGGATAAGCCATGTGAGGACATCAGGGTAACTTGATAATGACATTAGAAGACAGGTTGTGATTTCTTAATTGTAGATCTGTTTCATTATATTTTAGGAAAATGACAACAGTACACATCTCAAAAAACATGTAGATAGATATGACACAGATTTCTGCTGTCCATGTAAAGAAGTAGTTCAGGGCCCCCACCTGACCGTCTGGTCGGAGAGCCAGCCGGCATCACATTGGTCGAAGCCATCCTCGAACGCAGCCTGCAGCTGTTCCGGTGAAGCGATGGCAGCGCCGGCGTGTTCGCACGCCTCCACGGCTGCAGGGAAGTCCAGCGTGTAGCGGCTGCTGTTGGCCCGGTAGTGGAACACCACGCCTGCAGAGCAATCATCCGTCAGTCAGAGAGAGAGCTGGGAGACTGCACGTCTCTGCACCCCTTTGATTAAAGCTCAGCTCTTTGTCATATTCCATTTGTATTTCCTTTTTGTGTTTTTAGTAAACTCTTCATTTAAAACAGTTTTCAGAATATTTTTGCTTTTATTTAGAATTTGACTTTCTGTTCAGGAAATACTTTCAGACTTTATATATTTTGTATTTCTTGTAAATATTCTGTTGTTATGTTTTAAAAACTTACTCAGTTGGATTTTCTAAACCATTTCTCTTATTTTTAAGAAGATATTTTTTCATACCTTTTCATTTCGGCATTATTATTCACCAGGTCTGTACTGAGCTGTAAATACTACAGTACCCAGTGTTGAGAAGTAGGAACTTTATTCAAACTTCCACCCTTTGCAGCATCTTTGAGGTGGCTATGAAATGATGAAACCGGAAAATAAATTGGAAGGAATGAATCAATACTGTCCATTCCTTCATCCCGCTCTACCTGCAGTACACAGACATCAGGACTACAGTACAGATGGACTCCTGACTGAACCGGATACCTCCAGTTAGCGGAGAGAAACTCAGGCCATTTATCCGTCATCGTCCTCAGAAACACAAAGCTGTCATTAGCTCCTTTATCCTCCTCTGGACGGACGGAGGAGTTTTATTCTCATCCTGGCAGAGGAAGTGAATGGCTGTTAAATAGAGAGTTGTGTGTCTCTCATAGTGAGTCTTTGTGTGTTTCTGATGCACAAAGAGTCCTGTCAGTGTTAATGTGGAAATGTGTGGGAGAGATCCGGGGTTTCCACCAGAGGAAGAACCCAAAAATACTTGATATTTACTACTGTTTAATATAGAGGGGATTTTTATATGCAATCTACAATTCATACTACATCTCTTCAAGGATTAAAACATGATTCAGTTTTCTCCTGCTATGCAACCGCAAATTCAAGTTCAAGTCAAATTCTGAAAAAAAGAAAAAGTTCCGGGAGTCAATTCTGAGGAAACATATTTCAGGCTAACGAGCAAAACCACACTCAGAAAACCATTGACCTCCAAACCAGGGAACAGGTAGTGCACCAGTGGGATATTAACTGGGGGGGTGTTACCAGGGTGCGTTTGTTTTCCTCACCAGTAACGCTGAGGCTGACGGTGTCCTGCGTCTCCTCCAGGCCGTGCATCACCTGGCAGCGATACAGCCCAGCATCGCTGGCCTGGAGCCGGACCAGCTGCAGGGAGGCATCTCCCACCGAGAGGGGGTGAGACGCTACCGACACCCTCCCCCTGTAGGCCGTCCCCACCTTCACCCCCCCGCCCTGCGCCACCAGCACCACCTGCTCCCCAGATGCCTCCAGCTTCGTCCACTTGATCCTCAGCACCTCGTCGGGGCCCGGGGTGGAGGTGATGGCTGTGGTGGGGTCAGCAGGAGCAGGGAGGAGAGGGGGAGGCGTGGGAGTCTCCGTGGTTTGGGGGGGGATGGAGAAGAGGCAGGGAAGCACTACACGACCTGCCAGAGAGCCGGAGGCTGCCATCTGCACCGAGGGGGGGGGCACTGAAAAACAATGCCAGGCATCAGTGGGTGAAGATGTCAGAGGGAGACTAATTGATTAATTGGCAAATCAATTAAGATCAATATGTGTTGTCAGCAAAAGCTTCTAAAGTCCAGGAGAGCAGTGTGTGTGTGTGTGTGTGTGTGTGTGTGTGTGTGTGTGTGTGTGTGTGTGTGTGTGTGTGTGTGTGTGTGTGTGTGTGTGTGTGTGTGTGTGTGTGTGTGTGTGTGTGTGTGTGTGAGCATGTGTTGGAGTAATCATCACTTTCCACTTTGTCAGACTTGGACCTGAGTGTGTGTGATCTAAGTCAGAGAGGGAGAGGAAGGTGATATCATTATTGGATGGATGCAGGACGGACTCACCTTGAGCAGAACTCAGACTGAGCGAGCAGAGCAGGATTAGAGGAATCATCTCAACAACACCTGAGAAGACGCAGAGATAGAGTTTATAAAATAAACCTGATCAGCTGGATCTCCTCCTAGAGCACCATTGTGTATTCTTAAACCAATCACCTCTCAGAGGGGCGTGGCCAGCAGCAGCTCATTAGCATTTAAAGCTACAGACACAGAATCAGCACTTTTGGAACAGGGCTGAAACAGAGGGGATTATGGGACGCTATCAGCCAATCAGAGACAGGCTCTGTATTTATCTGACAATATGCACACATTTTCCATTTCGAAATGTGTCACATCTGGACAGAGATGTTTCCTGCTTCTCTGAACATCTGTTTCTCCCAGGCTGTAACTTTCCTAATGCTGCGTCCTGATTGGCTGCAAACCAGCTGTGATGTCACAGATCCTGCAGGTACACCAGGTGTCGAGTTCAGAGAAACGTACTTTCTAATTTAGTGACTCTTACAAGGAATTTATTTCACAATGGAGTCATTTCAGCACTTTTTACTGATAATATTTCTGCTATTTTACTCAAAATGTTCGACAATAACAATTATTTTATTGTTTTTACACAATGTATATTATTTTACATTATTTAAAAATATTTAAAACATGTAATATAATATCTAAACACACACCAAGAAAACAACATTTTACTGATATTTTATGCATTTTTACTCAAAAGCTGCATGAAAAAAACCCATTTCATTATTAATTCATCTGTTTATTATTTCTGTATTTATTTTTAAGAAATTCCTAAAAATTATAAAAAGTTGCAGGAAATAAACCCCTATTTCTTTTATCTGCGGCGTACTTCATCAATAAACCAATAGAATGTCGTAGATGAACCTATAAAATGCTCCTTAATGAAGTCAAAGCCTAAACACACCTTATTTTATCTGACTTAAAACGCAAAAATGTAGATAATGCAATAAGTCACAGAAAAGACATCAGAGGAAGCAGAGAATGAGAATTGCCTAAAAACGAATTTAAAATCTGAATTATCAAAGTGTCTCTTATTAAAGCTTTCCATCTGAGTACTTCTGTAAGAACAGACAGTATGTGACAGTATATTGTCCACAGTGCTGTATGTTTTTGTACATATGCAGATATTTAATACATACTTTCCTATTTTAAGACGTTTATTAGAGTGTTTTTAGAGCAGATGTGTGAGCACAGCTGCAGCAGATCAGCAGCTGGGCTGATAGATTATCAGCTGATCAGGAGGATAAACTGTCCGCGGATTTAAATGGATGTAAATGGTCCCAAGTGTCACTTTTTATCAACGGGAGTCTTATCGTTTGTTTTATCAGTGTGGGAACATTCCTGCCCCCCCAAAACGACTTCTCCTCCGGTGGTAAAACACATGCAGACCAGAATGCGCATTTAGAGCAAAATAATGATCGGAAAATAACTTTGAGATGCAATTTTAGAATAATTCATTCCAGACTACTAAATCCAGAAAGTGATGAGAAAAAAGTGAAGTCTTACCTTGTAAAAATAAAAACTAAAAGAAAATCCAGCTGCTCCTGTTGGTTTATCACTTCAAAACTTTTCCAAAAAAAAGAGAGAAATGTCCCGACAGAAGTCCCCGGATGTTTGAGGCTCTCAGCGTGTTCAGCTGCTCCTCTTCCTCCTCTCTGCAGCAAGTTCAAATCCACCTCAGAGCCGATGTTATCCCGACATAAGAGAGGAGGGGCACGTGTCCTACACCTCCCTCGACAATACACCGCCCAGTGCGACGCGAGAGAGAGAGGGGGGGGGGGGGGGGGAGTGAGACTGGGGAAAGCCTGAGTGGGAGAGACTTAAAGAGAAAGGGAGGAGAGAGAGAGAGACATTAAGGGGAACTCCTATGTATGGAGTCTACTTTAAAGAGTCCTCTCCTGCTGATGTTCAGGTGTATATCAGTATGTAGAGTCTCTACTTTAAAGAGTCCTCTCCTGCTGATGTTCAGGTGTATATCAGTATGTAGCATCTCTACTTTAAAGAGTCCTCTCCTGCTGATGTTCAGGTGTATATCAGTATGTAGTGTCTCTACTTTAAAGAGTCCTCTCCTGCTGATGTTCAGGTGTATATCAGTATGTAGTGTCTCTACTTTAAAGAGTCCTCTCCTGCTGATGTTCAGGTGTATATCAGTATGTAGAGTCTCTACTTTAAAGAGTCCTCTCCTGCTGATGTTCAGGTGTATATCAGTATGTAGTGTCTCTACTTTAAAGAGTCCTCTCCTGCTGATGTTCAGGTGTATATCAGTATGTAGTGTCTCTACTTTAAAGAGTCCTCTCCTGCTGATGTTCAGGTGTATATCAGTATGTAGAGTCTCTACTTTAAAGAGTCCTCTCCTGCTGATGTTCAGGTGTATATCAGTATGTAGAGTCTCTACTTTAAAGAGTCCTCTCCTGCTGATGTTCAGGTGTATATCAGTATGTAGAGTCTCTACTTTAAAGAGTCCTCTCCTGCTGATGTTCAGGTGTATATCAGTATGTAGCGTCTCTACTTTAAAGAGTCCTCTCCTGCTGATGTTCAGGTGTATATCAGTATGTAGTGTCTCTACTTTAAAGAGTCCTCTCCTGCTGATGTTCAGGTGTATATCAGTATGTAGTGTCTCTACTTTAAAGAGTCCTCTCCTGCTGATGTTCAGGTGTATATCAGTATGTAGTGTCTCTCCTTTAAAGAGTCCTCTCCTGCTGATGTTCAGGTGTATATCAGTATGTAGTGTCTCTACTTTAAAGAGTCCTCTCCTGCTGATGTTCAGGTGTATATCAGTATGTAGTGTGATTGGTTAGCTGGTTAGAGAAGTCACGCCCCCTTAGCCTATCAAGTACAATGGTTGGAAGCGCCAGCCAATAGGAGCGCGAGTGTTATAAAGTGATGTCACTATGTTCAGGAAGTAAACAAGGGAGTCCAATGGAGGTGTTTTAAACAAACATAAACAACATTTCAGTTTACAAGACAAACAACACATTCAATGTTTATTGGTTAAAATATTACAAAGACAAGTTTTTAAAAAATGGTAGCAATCCCAATTCATTACGGTTCATGAAGTTAATGGCAAAATGCTTCAAGTTTTCTCCAGTTATTTAAAAACAGATAATTTAATTTGATTTTTGACACTTCATACATAAATCCAGTCTAAAAATAATCCACCTTCACCATCCCATATATCCCAGTGTCCTCTCTGCTCCGTCCTGAGGAGACAGAGAGCAAGTGAACGGTCAGAAGTCTTCAAACAGGTCCTCTACTTCTGCAGCGTCTGTAGGGCGGCGGGGCGGGGGCTGCTTCTTACTGGATCCTGCCGGGGGGTCGGCCCTGTTGACACACACACACACACACACACACACACACACACACACACACAGGTCAGTGGGCTAATGAGGCTGGTTTACAGGAGAGTTTTCATGTTGAGACGGGAAGTGTATCATGTGGCCCATAAGGAACAAGACTAGAAACACATGGGCAGCATTTATACCTGTTTCTGTGTGTGTGTGTGTGTGTGTGTGTGTGTGTGTGTGTGTGTGTGTGTGTGTGTGTGTGTGTGTGTGTGTGTGTGTGTGTGTGTTGTACATGAATATTGTAATCCCGTGTTTGTGATGAACTAAGTGACGCTGTGATGTTTAGGAGTCAGGAAACTAAATGCCAGAGGAGGGAGGAAGGACAAGCGTTGGTAGCAACAACAAAAAAAGGCCAATAAGGATCAAGGAAGGAGTCAGAAGTACTCTATCCTCAGGGTGATGCAGCTTTGAAGGACTTAAATCATTGGTATTAAAGAGAAATGTTGACATTGATGGACAAAAGAGTCAAGAACTCAACAAGTTCAGAAAACAAGAACAGTAAGGTTGCATTGGGTTAATAACCATCTTAAAGCGCTGTAGTTCCTTTATAGCCCAACATTAGCCTCCTTTAGCTTAGCGGTGGAGACGTGAAGTCATGTGACCGTGCTGTAGTTTCTTTATAGCCCAACATTAGCCTCCTTTAGCTTAGCGGTGGAGACGTGAAGTCATGTGACCGTGCTGTAGTTCCTTTATAGCCCAACATTAGCCGCCTTTAGCTTAGCGGTGGAGACGTGAGGTCATGTGACCGTGCTGTAGTTCCTTTATAGCCCAACATTAGCCGCCTTTAGCTTAGCGGTGGAGACGTGAAGTCATGTGACCGTGCTGTAGTTCCTTTATAGCCCAACATTAGCCGCCTTTAGCTTAGCGGTGGAAACGGGAAGTCATGTGACCGTGCTGTAGTTCCTTTATAGCCCAACATTAGCCTCCTTTAGCTTAGCGGTGGAGACGTGAAGTCATGTGACCGTGCTGTAGTTCCTTTATAGCCCAACATTAGCCTCCTTTAGCTTAGCGGTGGAGACGTGAAGTCATGTGACTGCGTTGTAGTTCCTTTAGCCTGAGGACCAAGACCTGGAAACACACCGAGTTACAACTTGATTTTTCAAGAACTCAACAAGTTCAGGAAACAAAACACAAATAAACTAAAGGTTGAATAAAGTAAACAAACGTGTCATAACCTCTCCAGAGACAGGATCGTGCTGTTTTAAACCCTGCATCATGGAGCTCCTCTCACTGACTGATGGAGCTAAATCCCAGATGATTTCAGGACCAAAATACCCCGAGTCTTGAGCCATAAACTGATTTTCCAGAACTCAAAATATTCAGGAAACAATAACATAGAAAAAATAGGAATAAACAAAAACTGGTTATTCAAGAACTAAAGAAGAACAGAAACCATCAACATAAACAAAATAGGAATAAACAAAACACTCAGTTTTTTTCATTACGTCTCATAGAATCATCTCGTCACAAATTGATCTTCGAAGAACTTCAAGACCTTCAGGAAACCAGAACACAAGACCTCTTCCTGAACGGGGAGCAGAGGAGAGGCCCTGAGCTCTCCTTAAATCATTACCAACTGTACGGCAAACTCTGGAACCGGTTAACAGGAAACAAGAGACGTGTTCACTGCCACGGAGGAGGACCACCACAGACCTGAACACATGGCACAGTCAACCCCGGAGAAGTGAGGTTAAGCTCAGGCATCGCGGAGACTGGAGCCCCCCCACGGAGCTGCAGCATGGCTGGTTTCGTAGCTTAAGAAACTAAAAAGAGGATCAGATTGGAAACCAGGAGGATTAGTTTTGTATAAATGCAACACGAGGTAACTCCACTTAAAGGTTCAGCGCACCGACAAAAGACAACATGATTTAGCTTCAGTGGGACGTCCATGCAGTCTTCCTCCTCCACAGTACTTTAGATATTGAATACAATCATCAACTACAGCTCGGTCCAGACACACAATCCCTGTTCGGATACTTGAACTCAGTCCTGATTTAGAGGAGGTGGGATTGCATGTCAAGTCAAATCAAAATGCAATGTAATTCCTCACTTCACAAATAAAACAAAGCCCAACAACTTGGCATTAGCTGCTGTATGACTCTACTGCATTTAAGTCAAGAGGCAAGAGAAAGGAGAGACAAACCCTTCCAATGAAAAACTGGTCCTGATTTAAGGCATTTTATTAAAGGGATAACCACGACTGTAAAAAAACCCTCCCACGGTCAAATTCAAGCAAAACAAATCTACTTTAAATGTGAAGACTGACTATTCTCTAGATGAATCCTGCTTTAATTGTTTCCATATGGGACCAAATGACTTGAAATTCAAATACAGCATTTAATTTACCTCTCTGGACAACTAGGAGACCTTTTCATAGGATATTAGAGCCTTTTTTGTATTTGACTTGAATACTTTAGAGAACAATCAGCAGTTTTTAGTTTTTTTCCAATAGCTTCCACATCACATGACCCAGTTAAACCAAATCAATGCAGTATTGTCTCCACATTGGACCACTCAGACACACCTCTCTCTATTTGATTTGAGAACCGTTTCTTATTTAAAATGAATATTTTACTCTTGTTTTCTTTCAGTAGCTTTATGATCATGTGACCCAGTGACTCCAACCAATGCAGCATTGTATTTACTAAACTAGACAAGTCTTTCAATTGGATTGCCATTATTTCCTGGGACAGAAACACACAAGCAGGATCTTTAATACACGTCACATGTTCTACAAATGTTGCACCATGTTAGAGCGACGCGGCTCCAACAGAACCAGTAAAAACCCTGAGTATAACACGCAGTAAAGCAAGAGGCGTTTCATGTCTTGTAGTGATTATCTGTGATGGCCAGGAGCGACGTTTGATAGTTTACAGAAGGAGTGAGTGGGTGGGTGTGTGTGTGTGTGTGTGTGTGTGTGTGTGTTAGTTTCCTTTCATGGGAAAACTGTTCTAACAGTAAACAAACACTAACAACTCAATGACATTAACCAGCTGTTTAACCCACAGCAGCAGAAGGCCACTTTATAACCCAACTTTAGCCACCTTTAGCTTAGCGGTGGAGACGTGAAGTCATGTGACCGTGCTGTAGTTCCTTTATAGCCCAACATTAGCCTCCTTTAGCTTAGCGGTGGAGACGTGAAGTCATGTGACCGTGCTGTAGTTCCTTTATAGCCCAACATTAGCCTCCTTTAGCTTAGCGGTGGAGACGCGAAGTCATGTGACCGTGCTGTAGTTCCTTTATAGCCCAACATTAGCCACCTTTAGCTTAGCGGTGGAGACGTGAAGTCATGTGACCGTGCTGTAGTTCCTCTATAGCCCAACATTAGCCGCCTTTAGCTTAGCGGTGTTGAGGTGAAGTCATGTGACCGTGCTGTAGTTCCTATATAGCCCAACATTAGCCACCTTTAGCTTAGCGGTGGAGACGTGAAGTCATGTGACCGTGCTGTAGTTCCTCTATAGCCCAACATTAGCCGCCTTTAGCTTAGCGGTGTTGAGGTGAAGTCATGTGACCGTGCTGTAGTTCCTTTATAGCCCAACATTAGCCTCCTTTAGCTTAGCGGTGTTGAGGTGAAGTCATGTGACCGTGCTGTAGTTCCTATATAGCCCAACATTAGCCTCCTTTAGCTTAGCGGTGGAGACGTGAAGTCATGTGACCGTGCTGTAGTTCCTTTATAGCCCAACATTAGCCTCCTTTAGTTTAGCGGTGTTGAGGTGAAGTCATGTGACCGTGCTGTAGTTCCTCTATAGCCCAACATTAGCCGCCTTTAGCTTAGCGGTGGAGACGTGAAGTCATCATTATCTTGCTGAACAAAATGTTTAAATATAATAAACGTTTGTGATTATTTTCTGCAACAATCCTAAATCCCACGAACCAGGGAGATGCTGCCTTCAGGGTTCAACACAGAAATACGTCATCCCTGCACTACTGTATGCAACACGTAAAAGGTGAATGGGTTTAGAGGAAAAACAATAGCTCAGCCCCACTTCACACAAAGGCCTCTGTTCTGCAGCTCAGAGGGAGGCATCGAACCTCCACAGCTGCTGCTTCTGGCTGCTAATACGCTCCAGTAATGGGCACTAGACCTCCTACAGCTGGGGGTGGATTGCACCACCATCTGCACCGGGCACAGCTTACAGTCGCTGGCACTTAGAGGACAGTTCATTCAGCAAACAATGGCGGATTGAGACGAGGAGTCATTTCTAAAACAGCCAAAAGAGAAACTGGCACCCTGGAGATACGGGAGTCAAAGCCGTGGTATTGTGAGGTTATCTGGATTTGCAGCACGATAAAACAGAGAGGGGTGTTGCATAATTGTTTCTTTGAGACTGACTTTGGCTCCCCCAGCTTCTTGTCCTCAGACCTCTCTTCAGACCTGAGAATAACGCCATTCAGCGAAATCCAAGATAATCAAAGAGTTTTCTGCAGGGTTCCAGGTTTTCAGACATCTATCTGTGGGATGCAGATGTCTGAATGGGAGCATTTGCACAGCATACGTCTGTCTTTCACTTGAATTTACGGACATTATACCCCAGATATGACGGCATAATATGCACTTGTAGCTCTGAGTTGAACAGAGCCAGGGTTTCTTTGACAAAACAAACTCCTAATCAGAAATAACTGCATCAAGAAAATGGATATACATTGCCTGTGTTGAAATATAAAAGGGGGCGTCATTTGACTCTTCTAACTATCAGAAATGGATAAACCGAGCCTATTTCTGCCTTATAAGCATATACTAAGAAGGAGTATGGCATAAAGCAACCTGTTGCATCAAGTAAGAGAGGAATAGTGGAACAAATGCACCAACTTCTAAATTCACAAGTATAAAAAGGACTGTCATGATAAAGATCACACACGACCTCTGCTATATTACACATGACTGCAGGTTCTTTGTGCAAAAGGGCTTTAACAGGAAGTATTTCAGGGGAAACCTCTTCACATTATCCAAAAACTGGTCAAACCTATCCCAAAGTCTGCATGGACGAAGTTGAAATATACTTCTATTTTTTGCAGGGATCCTGACGTGAGCACACGAGGGATGTGCCGCAGCCTCCCCATGTTTTCCACTCATCAGAGGAGCCGTGTTTCCACAAAGTCTCTGCTGCCCAGCTGCTCTGCATAAAGCTGCATGTGTTTGTGTGCTCAGAGATAAAACAGATAGAAGAGCTGTTCCTTTAAGCACCAAATAAAAACCACTGAGAGCTGAATCTGATATTCCCTCTCACAGGAATGCGGTGATGAGGCCCTGAAGGTGTGCAGCTGGGCGTCGCCGTGGAAACTCACGCTCTTCTTCTTCTGTCATTAATCGCAGCATCCTCCTTTCTGAGTCAGGGGCTCTGCAGCGTCATCGACTATATTCACCTAATGCTGCTTCTAGCTAGCTCTGTGTGTGTGTGTGTGTGTGTGTGTGCTCCCCCCCCCCTCCTCACATATTTACGGCATTTATTGCGTTTGCAACCAACGGAGGAGATGGAAGTCTCGTGTGTTTTTCTCGTGCAGTTCAAATGAAATTCCCGGGGAAACCTCCGACATGTGGCTCGTCAGGATTGGGAGTGATGACTCGACATAAAGACGGCTTTTACGATGTTTGATCTTCCCATTTAAAAGGGGGAGAGAGAAAGAAAAAGGGAGGAGGTGAAGCTAGAGGAATACAACAAAACAGAAATCAGATTCTGTGTTTTGGTCCTGAAGACGGGAGGTGTGTTTGAACCTCGCCCGGCAACAATAAAGAGCTTTTAAAGACATTAAATGTGTCTGAGTGTTATTTTGGGTCGGAGGTGTCACACCCGGCTGGCTGAGCGAATGGGAGGACGACTGTACGACGAGTTTACGATTCTGCAGAGTTAATAAAGCTCAGAAACCACAGACAGCGTTTCACATGTAGAGCACACGTGATGCTCTGAATCAGCACGTCAAAACGTTCAAATGTTACGGCCAAAGCAGCGCCTGTGATTTTCAGAAGCTTCTCTGTGATTTTGATTCAAAAGAGGCAGAAAAAAGAGATAAAACAACGATTCACAGATTTTTGTAAATGAATGTGGAATTTCTAATGTATAACTCGTGTGCATCAGATTCTTGCAGGATTAAGACAGACATGATAAATAATAAACCTTTATGTGTAAAATGAAAACCAGTCCTGTGCAAAAGGGGATTCCGTTTTAATTTGATTAAGATCTCTTTGAAATGAGACTCTGTGGATTATTCAAATTAAAGAAGTTAATGGAGTTAAACATGTGTTGCTAGGCAGATTAGGCCTTTCACGACACCCAAGGACACAATTTTGTAAAGACTCTAAGATGTTTAAAGCAACAGAACAAAATAGAAACACAAACACGGTTAGCAGACCGGCAGAGGATGAGCGGAGGGAGAGAAATGCACCGAAAAAGCAAAATAAATCCCTCCACAAATACGGGATTTCCACTCACACGTGACTCATTTTACTGCCTTCAGCAACCGATGGGAGGTCAATTGCTGTGTACACAACCACCGCAGATATGACTGATAACTGTTTGTCCCCAGGTAAAAAGGGCTTTAGTCTTTACCAGAGAGTGCTTTTAATTGGACTTTTTACAGCAAGTTTCGTGGAATATTACAATTGAAAGAGGGACAGAAATCTCAGATATCTGCACTGCACCTTTACCAGATGTCCAGATTCTGTTGTGATGCAGAGGTGATTTGTTTACCTCTTTGTTTTCTCTGTCTGGGAGCTCTGGGGGTTTTCTCTCTTCTTCGCCGCGGGGTCCTGGGGCCCGAGGTTACGGAAGCGGCGTTTTCGACACGGTGCCACGTCCGTGATGTCCCTCAGGCTGTCGTCCAGCGGGCTCTCTGAGGGGGACACGATCAGTCAGGCATTGCAGAAAAAAAGGACAACTAAAGTGAGAAAGACGGTATAAATACAAGTGAACTGCACTATGACTGTTTTGCATGAAACGATGCATTAAAATATATTAGTCTCAGTGAGAGGAGATGATTTATGCAAGATTTTAGCTCATTTTGAAGTCCCTGTGCAGGAACACAGCGCAATCAGCACTATCACATTAGTTTTTACAGATGGATCAAATATAGAGCTATAAATCATATAAAACCAGCACACTAACGAGTACAAGTCAAATATTACAATTTATTTCAACATAAACTCAGGCTGGTTGCTCAATGTCCATTTTTTAGGGAGAAAAGAGTGACGTTTTAATCCCAGCTGGAAGATATTTGCATGTTTAACGACCATAAATGAGAAAGCAGATTGTGCAGAGGCCATCCTCCCCCAGCGGGAAGTCAGGAGACTTAAATGTTGGTCAAAAAAAGTCCAAGTGTGTACATCAGGGACGACAGATTTGTCATTAGGCAAAGTGGGAACGCTGTCAAAGTGAGATATAACGACTACGTTGGGCGTTTACTTTGCAGTGTGCACGGCTGCACGAGGATATAAGGAACATGTTCATCACTATGAGCATTAGAAACGGCTTAGGAGGAACATTGTCTTTGCATTAAAACACAAGCAGGGATATTTTCTCTAAATGTAAAGTAGACTCTCATTAGAGCTACAGAATGATTATACAGCTCTCTCAATAAGCTAAGTAACAACAAGTGAGACAAGCTTCATGTGTATTGTGCTCCATTAGCTAAACGCTGCCACTCTTTAAAATCCAGCCTGAAGACTTTTCTTTTTGCTGCAGCTTTTATTAAATGAAGTAAATATTTATATCACTGGACTGTTAGAAGCACTTTTACCCTCGTCTGTCTGCTTTCACTATTACCAAACTTTAACGCCCTTTAAAATCAGAAGCACCTCCTCCAGGAGCATGAGGCTCTTTCCCCATCAGCCACCAGGGAAGACCAAAGAAAAACCAGGAGGAGCGAAATCCCTCAAATACCACTTTTCTTAAATAAAATCCTCCGGTATATCTCTCTGTTTCCCTCTTACACTGGTTTCCTCCCAGTGTTCCCTGTGTCTATGAAGGACTGAGCACAGTGTGTAAAACCTGTCTGTTAAACTCCTTTCAGAGAGCCTTTAAAACCAAACCGTCTGCAGGTGATCCTTTCCTCTTTATCCGGTTGATTCTGTTCTGTCTGCAGCATCGGGACTTAAACCACCAGACTCAGAGACAGGTGCACTCCTCAGGCCAGGAGACTATTAACACCTGAGCTCTGTGAAGTGCTCCATTAGCACTCATCTGTTGTCATCTGCTATTTATTGATCTGAAAACCATATTCCCTTTACATGTATAAAGACTTCTTCTTGTACTTTTATTGTATTTGCATTTACCTCTGTTACTCCTTTTACTATTTGCTGTTGTTGTATTTGTTTTATGTCCGATATATATTGATGTTGCATGGTTGGAGGAGCCTGGGACTCTGTAGTATCTGTACACAGGACAACACAACCGTGGATCTTTATTCTATTTAATGTTCTATATTTAAAAATGCACAAATACTGAAGTTGATGTAAGAAGTTCAGGACATAATGTGCAATGAATAAATATAATACATTAAAATAAATAACGATATTTACATAAACATGAGTTGTGAAAATGAAAATGGGGCATTAACGGGTTTTATACTCAACCATTTAACCGGACAGGTCTTTACGGCATTTCAAAATAAACCATCACATGTTTTGTTTGTGTAAATCTTCCAGTTTAGCCTCTGTCTCCACACACACACACACACACACACACACACACACACACACACACACACACACACACACACACACACACACACACACACACACACACACACACACACACACACACACACACACACACACACACACACACACACACACACACACACACACACACACACACACACACACACACACACACACACACACACACACACACACACACACACACACACACACACCCCCCCTTTTTCTATCTGCTTGCCCTACGTCTGACTCACTGTCGTAGCAACAGAAAAACACAAGTCCTGAGTTTCCCCCTCGTCAGACGGAGAACAGGGACACCTACCAGGACCTGAGTCAGAAAGTGGAAAATCAGGGGTGTGAGCAGCTGTGAGGAGGGAGTGGGGGGGACTCCCCTAAAACCCCTTAAAAACCTGCCCTACAAATATCATTTTTGACTCCAGAAGGAACAGTGTAATGACCAGGAAGTTTCTAAGTGGAAGACATGCTTTGAAATGTCTTCACCTACGATGGTTTTTAATTCAGGAACTCAAAGCTTACCCGCTCTCATAGAGATCACAGGGTTTGATATAACTCTCCAAACAGTTTCAAACAGTATGAAGCGTCTATAGTTTCCCGCCCCTACGTCTAAAATTCTATTTCTAAAACGTAAAGTATCTTTGTAAAGTGCTTATAATGATTATTCATATTATTGTGAACATTACGTTTCCTCCAGACCCAGAACCCGCCCCCCCCCCCCACCGTCTCATCCTAACCTCCCAGTGCCGACTCTCTGAATGAATCCCCCTTCCCTTCTCTCCTAACCCCACTATACTCAGGTTTAAGAAGAAGTGGTTAGGAAAGGACAGAGGCCTCAAACACTTCCCTCCACTCTAATCACCTGGTCCTCTGGGAGTGAGTCTGGTGAGGGGGGAGTGAGGCGGGTGAGGGGGGGGTGAGGCGGGTGCTGCTGTGTTTTGAGGTGTTATGGGATGGAGGCTCCACCACTCTGCATTACATAACTCCTCAATGATGTCATCCTTCGTTTCTGGGCTCCAAACACACATCTACCCCGACTCCCAGAACTCCAAAACCAAGCTGTTTTTGACACCTTTGAACCGACCATGGGAAAAATAACATTTACCATCATCTGCACTGGGCCCCAGTATGCCTGTGACAGACACTCAGTCCTTTCCTGCGTATTTAGTGATGTCATGGTTAGTTTTTCGGGCAAGGAAAACACCCAAATAGTATCAAATGTCTCCCCCGGCTTTTTTTAAGGAGGCCCTGTTCTGCTGTCTGTGGTGTTCCCTCTCCTGCTGTGTGTTCTGTAGGTTTTAGTGCATGTCAATGGACTGCAAAGGCTAAAATCCCTGTAAAAAATAAAGAGCTTTTTGAACATTAAAGCATGGACACATGACACGGTAACGCCATTTAATACTATGAACATGAGCAAGGGGCTAAGGGGGCGGGACATCTCTAAGCGGTGGACCAATCACAATAGAGCATAGCTGTGAATGACGAATGATGATGAACAAAAAGTACAGAAATATATACATTTGTCATTTGTATTACTCTAAATGGCCTTTGGTTATTTTAATTTAGCTAATATGTTTAAACATCTACAGCAGGGGTGTCCAAACTACGGCCCGGGGGCCAAATGTGGCCCGCAGGCCTTTGTGAATCGGCCCTCAGAGAATTCTAAAAGTATAATGAATACGGCCCACAAATTAAACTTCTGCTGGTCTTATACTGTACTTCTTAAATATGTTAATGAGCCCAATTTAAAATAAATTCAGTCATTTAGAATTTTAAACATTCTCTAACAAATCTGAGTTGATTTAAAAACAGTAACTTCTTTCTATAACCAGCTGGAGATGCAGCCTTCATATTTCCTCTCATTCTCAGCAATCAGAGGCTTCTGTTTTAAGGGATGAGCTGCAACAGAATAAATGAACCCTAAAGACAGACGGGATGTAGGCTGTTCTTTCTGAAAGCGTTTTGAAGTATCGCACATTATTCCCCTACATTTGATTTGTTTTGCTAACTCATAACTTAACTTTTGAGGCAGTGTTCACCTCTATAAAAGCCCCAGCTGTCCGTATATTTTTCTGTAAATGGCCCTCGGTGAAAAAAGTTTGGACAGCCCTGATCTACACATCTAAATTATATTCTAAACGTGTTATTTTTATATACTCATTCTCTCAAGTGCTTATAATTACATACTTTGATTTAGTTTTTAGGTTTAATATACCACATTTTATACACGACATATACAAGTGTAATTATATATCAAATTCAATTTAAATAGTAAAACATTTCTTTTAAACTAAACAAACTAATATATATATTTTTAAATAATAATGATAATACTAATCTTTCCCAAAAATAAAGTAGAATGATGAGTTTCCTTAGTGCTCGTCATCAGAGTGAGATCTCCACTAAAGCTCTTTTCTTTGACAGATAGAGAGGAAGTCGTTTTCTCTGATGATTCATATTTCAGGGTTAATGGAGGTCTGACTGGAGGTCATGTGACTCACCACGAGTGGATGAGGTGGAGGGTGGAGTCATTTTCACTTCCTGCTGCTCTTCTTCATCTGTGCTTCCTCCGTATACATCCTCCTCCTCTTCCTCATCTGCTGATTTCACTGGATCCGGTTTTTTCTGTCCCTTACTGAAACAGAGAAATATAAACACCCAAAAACATTCAGTGAAAATAAAACACCAATCAAATTGAAGCAGTTTGTTAGAAACTAGATTTCTCTCACTGTCCCCTCAGGGCTTCCGTAGGAGAAGCAGCTGAAGCGTGGGTCGCAGAGTAAAGGTGTTCTTCAGAGAGCGGGGGGGGCGGGTTGACCAGGAGGTAAACAATGATCAGCGTACCTGTCGTCCTGCAGGTGTGTGACTGCTTCCTGCAGACTGCGGATCTTTGCTTTCTTCTCATTCAGCACCAAAACAAAGCGGGAGTACAGCTCTGCCTCCAGGGCCTCCTTACCACCCGCGTAGCGCTTCAGTCTGAACACACACACACACACACACACACACACACACACACACACACACACACACACACACACACACACACACACACACACACACACACACACACACACACACACACACACACACACACACACACACACAGTCAGAAATCTCCTTTTACATGAACAATAAAGCAGTTCTTGTCTTTAAAGACCCTATTATACTTCTGGTGTGTTCCATGGGGGGGGGGGCAAAGTGGTTAGGGGCTTGGCCTGGGAACTGAAAGGTCCAATGAAGTGAATGCAGAATTCTTGAATTTCCACACTGGGATTCATGAAAGTACATCTTTCTTTCTATAGGTGATATAGTGCATGTAAATGGTCTGCAAAAGCTAAAATCCTGTGTTCCCTCCAGAGGAAGTTTCAAAATATTATAGATTTTTTTCAAATGTATTTTCGAAATCTTCCAAGTCTTTTATTTCTATTTTCATTATTTATATATTTTTCCAAACAGTCTGGAATATTCCATCTTTTTTCTAAATATTCAATATTTTTCTTTTAAAATATTTTTAGATTTTCTTTTTTTTTTCAAAATATTCCAAAATGTTTTCCAATTATTTTATTTTGGAATAAAACCTCCTATTGTATTTACTCTGCAGAGATGCGCCGGTGTTCTCCCCTCAGCCCGAGGTTCTCCTGCTGCAGGTTCTGGTTCTCCTGCTGCAGGGTGTTCCCTCTCTGCAGGCTGTGGGTCAGTAACTCTCTCAGCGCCTCTGCCGGATCCGGGTCGGCCTTCAGCACCACAGAACCCAGCCTGAACTGAGAGAAGGGAGAGAAAAGGTTTTTTAAAAAAGCTCTTTCTGTTTCTCACACTGCCTGAGCTGCAGCACCAGTGTGCTCGCCCGTGATTGGTCAACCGCTTGATATGTCCCGCCCCCTTAGCCTATACCGTACAATGTGTTTGAACGCTATAGCCAACAGGAGCGCGAGTGTTCCATCCAGTGATGTCACTATGTTACGGATGTAAACAAAGGAGTGCTATTGGGTTGTTTCAGGCTGGGGGGGGGGCTCTTTAAACTGAACAGGTCTGCTCTGTTCTGGTTTAAAATCTCCAACCTGGTCACCATCACACTTAGATCTCTCTCTGACGCGCTGACACACAGATAGGAAGCTCTCGCACTGACCCCTCGGACCATCAGATCCCTAAATAAATGACCTTTTAGGGGGGGGGGGGCATCTCGACAGTACAGTGGATAACAGAACACATTTCAGTTTGTAATTGCTCAGAAAGTTAGTCTCATTCTGTCTTTTCTCCCACTTCATTTCTTCAACACCTTCTCTCTTTAAGTCTGCTTATTTATTTTGTCTGATTTGTGCCAGCTCTTACTTCACCACCTCTCAGAGAAACTGAAACTCTGCCGGAAATGGAAATAGGTCTTTTGAGCCCGGCTAGCAAACACGTCCCGGTGCTGCCTCATCGTTTTGACTCAGTCCGCATTACGCTGAGAACCAGAAACTAAAGCACAAGGCTGACTGCTCACAGTGGATGTTGAATTAACAGGTCGGAGCTTCATTTTGGTGATGGAAACTCAAACCACACCCAACCAGTGATTACCAAAGAATAATCCCTGATAATTTCATATTTAAAAAAGGTAAAAAACACATTTTGATGAAAAAACGTCCACAAAAAAAAGAGATTTCCAGATTTTTCCTGTTTTCAAATCACATTAAGGTGAATATGTTTGGGTTTTACACTAACAACCAGGCCTTTAAGAAACTGGGATGATCATTGTTACAGCTTTAACCCACAATAAAACCAAACGGGTCCTTTTTGAGCTGAAAGTCCTCAGAGAGCATGCCGACAACATGCATCACACACACATACACACATGTCTGGTATGCTAACACTGCAGATAACAGCTGTATGTGTGTGTGTGTGTGTGTGTGTGTATGTATGTATGTATGTGTGTGTGTTGCAGCTGGAAGAGAAGCAGCGATTAGAGGGGGGTACGACCATGCATTAGACTGAAACCTTTCATCATGACTCATAACTGTACGACAGATGAATTACTGCTTTGTGAATTTTCAAGTTGAGCAACCGATGACAACACAAACATTCCCCAGTCTGGGATTTTAATAAAGTCTCTTATTTCACTTTTTTTGTCCATTTCTCAGATATTTTCCACATATTTTTGAGACTTTCTTTTTTTCGCCACCTGGTCATGAGAGGGACTGTGCAGGGAATAAGGTTTTGAACTGAAGGACTTCTGCAGTCGCCGGGGATTGACCTTCTTCATGATAGATATAAAGACTTGCAGACCATTTACATGCACTAAAACCTATAGAACTACAGTAAGAGGGAACCCCACAGAGAGCACAATAGGGACTCTTTAAGGTAAAATGTTTGCTCTTTGGTCTCCTGGCATACACTCGTAAGTTCACTAAATATTCAATTAAGCTACTAACTGCGCTCCGGTTGGTCCATTAGCTAATTATGAAAAATGTTTAGTCCCCCTAAATACCTATAATGTCCTGATTTGTCCAGAACCAGACGTCTAAAACCCAAGAAACTCAGTTGGCCGTCACAAAAGGAGCATAACAATCAGTAAGGTGTTGGAGTCCGTCCTTAGCTAAGTTATGATGATACAAGCGAAACATTGAATGCCTTATTATACGCATTATTTACTACACGATCAATCAATCAAGACTCCAACCGTAAATGTTTGATTGATTTGAAACCTGCACATCTCTCAGATAACATAAGAGGAGCGTTATTAAATCTCAAACTGGGAAAGGTTTGCATTGCAGCAGCATGAACATAACTAGAAATGAAAAGAGTAGAAATAAACTCTTCTAAAAACATACAAACATCTCAGAATAGAGACAGCAATATTCCAGCATTAGAGGGTGAAACATAACATATACAGCCGAGTGGAATATTCAATTAAATAAAAGGACTGCAGCCTTGTCTTCCAGCCTTGAAGTGCGTACAATTCCCATTTCAGATCCAAAGCACCTGAGTCCTTCTACGTATTATTGCCTTAGGTCAGTTATCTTTACGGCAGGGTATTGGTGATGCAACGACTCTGAAACAACACGCTCACCACCGGACTCGGACAGGAGAGCAAAACAAGCTTTTTTCCCTGGAGCTCTTCAAACACGCAGCTCAGATTAACGCCGCGCTGACGTCATGTGACACGTCAACAACTCTGTAGTCATCAATCAGCTGACATTTGACCTTTTGAATGCATATATGCAACGCAATAGAAATCTCTTCGGCCTGCGCTAACCACAGACCTTATATTGGGTTAAACACATCCAGAAACCATCCAATGCTGACTCATTCCCGGCTTTTAGGACTCATTCCTTGTTGAGGAGAGTGTGTGAGACTCACCGAGATGTCCTTCTGAACCTTCTCGTACGCCAGCGTGAGGACGGTGCTGTGGTCGGGAGGCGACGGCGTCAGATTGAAGCTGTACGTGACGTAGCACTCGGTGTCGGTCAGCGCCTGACGGATGTCCTGAACGTACCGGTCCATCTGCATCTCCAGCTCCTCCGCCTCTGCACACACCGCCGCCTCGCTCACTGTGGAGAACACGGAGGAGGAAGAAACTGAAACAACCTGAGGAAGTGAAGTGTGGGAAACTGGAATGGAAAGAACATGACTACAATTTTTTGGGGGAGATATTCGAAAAATAGCAGACCTCTAGATTCCTCAAATTGACCAATCAGAATCAAGTATTCGACTCAGCTGGGTAAAATATTTTGTAGATGCCATTTCTCCCATACTAAATAGAACCATAGACCTAAAGGTGCGCACAGGTGGGACTCGAACCTCCAACCCTTTGAGCTGCCAAGGCGTCAAGTAACGGGAAGTCTGAATACCTGCAGCTTCAGGCCGTTGGAGGTTTGATAAAACTTTTCCAGTGAGTAAAGCTGCAGCTGAAGAGGTCAACGACGCTCCAAAGTGTTCCCAGGTGAGGTCAGAAAGGTGTGTGTGTATGTGTGTGTGTGTGTGTGTGTGTGTGTGTGTGTGTGTGTGTGTGTGTGTGTGTGTGTGTGTGTGTGTGTGTGTGTGTGTGGAAACTAAAGGAGAGGTCAGTCGAGGTGAGATGTTTTGTTTTTTTTTCGTTTTTTACCGTCTCCTCTCCAGGCGTCCTGTCCGTCAGTCAGCAGCACCTGGAAGCCGGCCGCTAAACCCCGCCCCTTCCAGGTCACCCGCAGGAAGTAAGCGGCGCCAGGCTCAGACGGGACGCGAACCTCGCGCACCGACACGTGCATCCTGAAGACACACACACACACACACACACACACACACACACACACACACACACACACACACACACACACACACACACACACACACACACACACACACATTAAGAGGGTTTTTTTAGTGGTTTAAAATTCATAAAATAGATTGAGGATAACACTCCCGTAGATTTGACAGGACGACAGATCACCTTTGATTCTATGTGGAAACCTTTTCATGCATTTAATGGAAAATCAGGATATTTCTGAAGCATTGAACAGTAAGTACAAGAGGTGGTGTTGTACAGAAATGTGCACATTATACAAAGGTTCACATTATTATTAATCAACAGGTTGCATGTGCATGTCACTTTGTGTGGAAAGTGGTGCAGAAATGTTAAAGGGCCTTCAACGTACACACTTTTAGAGCAAAGTGATGTAGAGTATATACTAAACTAGACTGGACGGAAGAAACTATGTAAAGAAATATTTCGGGTTATAATTACTGGTGCAAGCTTTCTTTACACAACATTTTTGACAAATTATACTCGACTTCGACTTCACTGTACACACCGCTCCCACCGGGTTGTGTAATTGTTAAACATGGGTTCTGCGTCGGGTCGTGTAATGACCCAAGTGAAAATGATTAGTCACGCTCGGTGCACCGTGTCATCAGAGGTGTGAGAGCACTGTAATGCCGAGACACACAGCCTCTTATTAGCTGAGAGTGTGCAGGGAAACCTCAGTTAGCGCTGTGCTAATGACCGGCCACAGCAGCATGCTCACACACACACACACACACACACACACACACACACACACACACACACACACACACACACACACACACACACACACACACACACACACACACTTCATCTTTCATCTTTAACTACATCCTACAGCAACACCTGCTTCAGCACTAAATATATGCAGAGACATTTAAAGACACTGTTCTCTGCCTCTGTCTCTCTTTCATTGGATAATAACAGGATATTAAAACATGGAGCCGGACTCTCTCTCTCTGTGTGTGTGTGTGTGTGTGTGTGTGTGTGTGTGTGTGTGTGTGTGTGTGTGTGTCTAACACCTTCAGGAATTACTCAGGTTTGATTCTGCATGCTTTCATGATCCTGAGAGGAAGAATCCAAACCTGAAAACTGACATCTGTTCAGAGAGGAACATCTCGAAAACTAACACAATGGATAGAAAATAGAGAGACAGAAATAAAGGAGGGAGGAAAGGAGGGAGGAAAGGAAAGAAGGAAGGAAGGGACGATAGCAAACCAACGGGAAGGAATAAAGGAAGGAAAGGATTTAAGAAAAGAAGGGAAAGGAGAAAGGAGACAGAAGAAAGGACGAGAGGAAGGACAGAAAGGAAAGTAATAAGGGAGGAGACGAAGAGAGATAGGAAGGAAGAAGGAAAGGTAAGAAGGAAGGGTTTATCAGTCCAAGAATCACATTCAGAATCATGTAAAATAGTGCTGCAACAGTTCCACTTTATATACATGTTGCTGAGGCTTTAACTAAAGCCCGGTCTGAGTGAATTGTAGTTGAGTATTTCTATAGTGTTGTGTAAGTACTTTTTGTTAGGTAAGTTATACTTCTCCCTCTCCTACAGAAGGAATGCTAGCTAGCAGCTAACCGCTAACTGTTTGTAAACAAAGGCTCTGAAACAACGACGCGCTGGGAATGAAAGCGTAGAAGAAGACAGACTCGGTCCCACCTGCAGCAACATCTGGACAGGGACCTGTGATCTGTTGCTCTCACCTGAAGCCTCTCCGGCACGGTTTGTTTTGAGTAAAGAAAGAGCTGCGGCCACCGGTCCTGATTACACATCCATGGCGACCATACGGTATTATGCTACGTCATCATCCAGCGACACACAGACACAGCTGAACAGCTGATTGAAAAGCACATGGAGGGACCGGGCTGCTACACAACAATATATAATAATAACACTTATAATATTAATAGTAATAATAATAATAATAATAATAATAATAATAATAATACAATCATTTAAATAATAATAAACAAGAAAGATAATTATAGAAAAATAACAATACATTTTGAAATTTAAAATAATAATAAAGATAAAAGTAATACAATAATAATATTAATAAAATTGGATTATTTGTATACTAACAACAAAATAATAATACAATAGAAAAATATAAATACAATAACAATAAATAAATACAAATATTTTTAATAATAATAATCAAATAATGCAATAAAAAATATAATAATAGTGATGATAATAATTATAATAAAATAATAATAATATTCTGATAACAATTACATTTAGGAATCTTTTTACCCACAGCTTCTCTCGGATGAGAAGAAGCACTTTAAAGTTATCTTTCATCCCTCATCGCGATGGTTTGGTTTCCTCATCACAGAGGCTAGGGAAGCAAACAGCAGAGAGGAAATGAAGTATTAATGGGATTACTCCAAGATCTACAAACAGAGACTTTCTCCAGGAAAAACGGAGCATTTAAACACAGAGAGTTACCTGAGATTATTCTGGCTGTGTTTTCTACCCTGAAGAGGTGGAAGCTACTGAGAAAGAAAAACAGTAATCAACTTTTCTTTGTTGTTTTGTTTGCTTAAAGGTTTTAGTTGATCCCTTCCTGTTTATCTTTTAGTTTTTCTCATCATGTCGATTTTTAATTTATCACAGGATGTCCATCAGAAACTACTAAACAGTGTCTGATGTTGATTTAAGGCTCAAAAGCAGGAGAGGACTCTTTAAAGTAGAGACACTACATACTGATATACACCTGAACATCAGCAGGAGAGGACTCTTTAAAGTAGAGACTCTACATACTGATATACACCTGAACATCAGCAGGAGAGGACTCTTTAAAGTAGAGACTCTACATACTGATATACACCTGAACATCAGCAGGAGAGGACTCTTTAAAGTAGAGACTCTACATACTGATATACACCTGAACATCAGCAGGAGAGGACTCTTTAAAGTAGAGACACTACATACTGATATACACCTGAACATCAGCAGGAGAGGACTCTTTAAAGTAGAGACACTACATACTGATATACACCTGAACATCAGCAGGAGAGGACTCTTTAAAGTAGAGACTCTACATACTGATATACACCTGAACATCAGCAGGAGAGGACTCTTTAAAGTAGAGACACTACATACTGATATACACCTGAACATCAGCAGGAGAGGACTCTTTAAAGTAGAGACACTACATACTGATATACACCTGAACATCAGCAGGAGAGGACTCTTTAAAGTAGAGACTCTACATACTGATATACACCTGAACATCAGCAGGAGAGGACTCTTTAGAGTAGTACTCAATGCTTTCCTACAGAGCATGTTTTAGCGTCTGTGTTTAATTAGCTTTGATAAACTGTCAGTCGTCCATCCTGCCCACCGGCCTTTATAATCTTCCTTCAATCACACAATCTGTCTTCCAGACGTCTGAGTAAACAAGTCTCTGCTTGTGTTTCTGTTTTAATTGTTCGGTTTGTTGCTATAATGTTGGAGAGAGCACGGCCTCGGAACAGATTGTTAGACTTGGCTTTACATCTGATTGTAACGTGCAACATCTCTGTGAAACAAAGCTCTTTTCTCTGGTGCTCTTCACTAATGTAGGTGCTGGACTCATGTCAAACTGCTTTGGTATTCCTGGAAATGTTCTTTATATTGGATGAGAGGAGCTTTGTTACTCAAGATGTGATTCGCTTCTGCTTTATAATTTCTCTGGTTTTTCTCAAGCCAGATATACTGAACGTGCTACAAAAGGGGATCAAAGTTACCAGATAGATACACTGAATAAACACAAAGACACAAGAAATGACACAAAGAGATAGAAAATGACTTCAGAGAGACACAAATTGAGTATTAAGACACACGAAACACCAGAACGTGACTTAAAATGACCTCATAGAGACACATCAAGTCAACTAAAAGGTGCAAAACAACGACAAAGAGACGCAGAATGACTTCAAACAGAGAAAACCATTGTCCCGTCGCTGGATAATAACCAGTCAGACAACAGAGAGACATTGATACGATGGCTAACATGATTCTGAATAAAGGGGTTATTCACAGCGATCCAGCCCTGCTGATAGAGAAGGTCAACATCTCTTTGGGTCATTTATTTAGTCTGGCACAAGGAGGGTGTGATTCTGGACTGTGGTGGGAGTCCAATGGGAACAGTGGGTTTGGCATTTCTTTAAGATACGATAACATTGAACCTCAGCTGTCCTCCAGATCTCAGCTACAAACTGTTGACAGGATGTCTTTAAAGGAACTCAAACGAATACAAAGGGGAAATTCTGTGCATTAGCTCAAGTTTTAACATCCAACTGCATTACATTTTACATTTCATCACATTTAGCTGACCCTTTTATCCAAAGGGACCTACAAGAAGTGCAAAACCCAGACAATGTAACTCTGAACATCGAGGAAAGGTCACATGTATTCACTTCAAACCAGTCCTACCATTATAAGAGCTGGTGGGTCAGTTTTAAGGCCTAAGCTTTATTGTTTGAAAGAGACATGCGTGGTAGGATGGGATATCTAGATAAATGAGATCTTGTAATGAGCTGGGAAATCTGATTTTGAACTATATTCCACCAGGACCAGGACATGTTGTTACAAAATAAACCAGAAATGCTCAAAAGTTTTCTGATTTTACCATAAAAATGTAAGAAAAACCCTCTGAGACACGCCTCAAAATCATTTTCAAGAGTCTTTGAAGGATGTACCGTCTAAAAACAAGAGCCTTTATCTCCCTGCATCGTTCCTCGTAGGTTCTACCAAGCTTTGGGGTTTCTTTAAAGTCAAGCACCAACCTTAGGGCCACCAGGAGGCGATTGAAGCCAAATATTGTCCATTTTTATAGAAGTCTATGAAAAAATGACCCTATTTTAACATGCTCTCAGTAAATATCTAATAGTTTCAGACAGGTTGATGGTCTCACATGCTGGTTTAAAGTCCCCTTTGAAAGGAAAACCCGATGGCAACAGCTCGAGACAAAGACTGTGACGGCCAAAGATCAAAGAGGATGAAAATGCCAAACTTCTTAATGTTTGTCGAAAAACCAATGGTTGACGTCACGCTGACTGGGTCCTCTTCTTACAGTGGGGCAAAAAAGTATTTAGTCAGCCACCAATTGTGCAAGTTCTCCCATATAAAAAGATGAGAGAGGCCTGTAATTTTTATCATAGGTATACCTCAACTATGAGAGACAGAATGAGAAAAAACAATCCAGGAAATCACATTGTAGGATTTTTAATGAATTAATTGGTCAATTCCTCTGTAAAATAAGTATTTGGTCACCTACAAACAAGCAAGATTTCTGGCTCTCACAGACCTGTAACTTCTTCTTTAAGAGGCTCCTCTGTCCTCCACTCGTTACCTGTACTAATGGCACCTTTTTGAACTCGTTATCAGTATAAAAGACACCTGTCCACAACCTCAAACAGTCATACTCCAAACTCCACTATGGCCAAGACCAAAGAGCTGTCAAAGGAGACCAGAGACAAAATTGTAGACCTGCACCAGGCTGGAAAAACTGAATGTGCAATAGGTAAGCAGCTTGGTGTGAAGAAATCAACTGTGGGAGCAATTATTAGAAAATGGAAGACATACAAGACCACTGCTAATCTCCCTCCATCTGGGGCTCCACGCAAGATCTCACCCCGTGGGGTCAAAATGATCACAAGAACGGTGAGCAAAAATCCCAGAACCACACGGGGGGACCTAGTGAATGACCTGCAGAGAGCTGGGACCAAAGTAACAGAGGCTACCATCAGTAACACACTACGCCGCCAGGGACTTAAATCCTGCAGTTCCAGACGTGTCCCCCTGCTTAAGCCAGTGCGTGTCCAGGCCCGTCTGAAGTTTGCTAGAGGGCATTTGGATGATCCAGAAGAGGATTGGGAGAATGTCATATGGTCAGATGAAACCAAAATAGAACTTTTTGGTAAAAACTCAACTCGTCGTGTTTGGAGGAGAAAGAATGCAGAGTTGCATCCAAAGAACACCATACCTACTGTGAAGCATGGGGGTGGAAACATCATGCTTTGGGGCTGTTTTTCTGCAAAGGGACCAGGACGACTGATCCGTGTAAAGGAAAGAATGAATGGGGCCATGTATCGTGAGATTTTGAGTGAAAACCTCCTTCCATCAGCAAGGGCACTGAAGATGAAGCGTGGCTGGGTCTTTCAGCATGACAATGATCCCAAACACACCGCCAGGGCAACGAAGGAGTGGCTTCGTAAGAAGCATTTCAAGGTCCTGGAGTGGCCTAGCCAGTCTCCAGATCTCAACCCCATAGAAAATCTTTGGAGGGAGTTGAAAGTCCGTGTTGCCCAGCCACAGCCCCAAAACATCACTGCTTTAGAGGAGATCTGCATGGAGGAATGGGCCAAAATACCAGCAACAGTGTGGAAACCTTGTGAAGACTTACAGAAAACGTTTGACCTCTGTCATTGCCAACAAAGGGTATAAAACAAAGTATTGAGATGAACTTTTGTTATTGACCAAATACTTATTTTCCACAATCATTTGAAAATAAATTCATTAAAAATCAGACAATGTGATTTCCTGGATTTTTTTTCTCATTCTGTCTCTCATAGTTGAGGTATACCTATGATGAAAATTACAGGCCTCTCTCATCTTTTTAAATGGGAGAACTTGCACAATTGGTGACTGACTAAATACTTTTTTGCCCCACTGTATATGCTGTCCACGGTTAACATATGTCTGATCATCAGCCTGTTCTGTTCCAGTTTCCCTTTTGTTTGGCAACAAGTAAAGAAACCATCACTAAAAATGAAACTTATTTTCTCACTGAGAAATAAGATGACTGAAAGAATGGAAACCCAAGCTGAGAAGCCAAAAGGTTTCCCTCCCTCTCTCATCCATGGCATGGAATGACAGTAAGTTACTCCAACAGCTGTTTAATGAGAAAGAGACTCTGACGGTACAGCGGACCCACCCCGAGCTTTTTTAGACCTTCCTGATGTCCGATGTCACATAAACAGAGACATGTTTCCCGGCGGCCCCTGGCTTCCCCGGAGGGCCTTATTATTCACCATACCCTCGTCACAGATCCACACGGGGCCTTCAGCTTCTCTGTCATTAACTCTTCACTTTCATCTCCTCCTCTTCACCACTCAGGGATCCTTCCTTTGAGCACTTTGGGCTAAGATCCTGCAGTAATGACTTCCAGCTCAATGTTGAGGTAACAAGCGTTTCCTGGAAGTGTGCGCCTGAGGAGAGCTGCTGACTGAAAGCTCCTTCACACTCCCGTCCTGTTCTGGATTCCTCTGTTTGTTGGCTCTTTCTCTTTCAGACATTCGAAGGTGTTTGTTTTGTAAATATTTCGTGCAGCTTTAAGACCTTAGAGTAAATTATACAAGTGTTCAGTGTGTACCTGCTCAGGGACTGCAGATAGAGAACATGTACTTTTAGCTTTAATCTGGCATCTCTTCTCGGTGAGATTTGCTTGACTGGTTTGAAGCTAACCATCGGCACAGAAGCTTTCATACACTCAGGTTTCCATTAGAGTCCAGTACAGTCATTTTAAATGGGGGGGGGGGGGGGGGGTAGGCTCAAGGCAATTAACCCGTGATGTTACTGTGAAGTTTTGCTACATAAGCAACCTCTTCCAGTTAAACAGTTACACAATGCAGTCCATAAAGGTAGAAGTTCATTAGGGCTGGCCTACTTTCCAGAGCGGGGGCCACAGAGAGGGGCAGAAAGTGGGCTCTGGTAACATGGAGGGGATTATGGGTATTTACTGTTAAAAGGGCTGCTTCCAGTGGGTCCAGAAGCTCTAGCATTGACGGACCTATCTGAACCAACAACAGAAAGATTCAGTCCCACTGAGGGGACGCTTCCTGTGTCTGAGATATTGGATTAAGCAACACTTTGTGATGGAAAACTGAAGCCAGCTGCAACTGCAGCTACAGAGTCAAACATGTCCTAAACAAACAGGAAACCTCGGGGATGATTATTCGCCCGCCCAGGATATCTGAAATGACTCGGTTAGCTACATTAGCTAGCTAGCTTACAGCTGTGTGCATCCCTTTTTAGTGTCCCCTGGTCTCCAGCTGTGTGCATCCCTTTTTAGTGTCCCCTGGTCTCCAGCTGTGTGCATCACTTTTTAGTGTCCCCTGGTCTCCAGGTGTGCGCATCCCTTTTTAGTGTCCTCTGGTCTCCAGCTGTATGCATCCCTTTTTAGTGTCCCCTGGTCTCCAGCTGTGCGCGTCTCTCTTTAGTGTCCCCTGGTCTCCAGCTGTGCGCATCCCTTTTTAGTGTCCTCTGGTCTCCAGCTGTGTGCATCACCTTTTAGTGTCCCCTGGTCTCCAGCTGTGTGCGTCTCTGTTTAGTGTCCCCTGGTCTCCAGCTGTGTGCGTCTCTCTTTAGTGTCCCCTGGTCTCCAGCTGTGTGCGTCACTTTTTAGTGTCCCCTGGTCGCCAGCTGTGTGCGTCTCTCTTTAGTGTCCCCTGGTCTCCAGCTGTGTGCGTCTCTGTTTAGTGTCCCCTGGTGTCCAGCTGTGTGCGTCTCTGTTTAGTGTCCCCTGGTCTCCAGCTGTGTGCGTCTCTGTTTAGTGTCCCCTGGTCTCCGGCTGTGTGCGTCTCTCTTTAGTGTCCCCTGGTCTCCAGCTGTGTGCGTCTCTATTTAGTGTCCCCTGGTCTCCAGCTGTGTGCGTCTCTCTTTAGTGTCCCCTGGTCTCCAGCTGTGTGTGTCTCTCTTTAGTGTCCCCTGGTCTCCAGCTGTGTGCGTCTCTCTTTAGTGTCCCCTGGTCTCCAGCTGTGTGCGTCTCTCTTTAGTGTCCCCTGGTCTCCGTTGTGTGCGTCTCTCTTTAGTGTCCCCTGGTCTCCAGCTGTGTGCGTCTCTCTTTAGTGTCCCCTGGTCTCCAGCTGTGTGCGTCTCTCTTTAGTGTCCCCTGGTCTCCAGCTGTGTGCGTCTCTCTTTAGTGTCCCCTGGTCTCCAGCTGTGTGCGTTTCTCTTTAGTGTCCCCTGGTCTCCGTTGTGTTTGGTTTCTGCAGCTTTTAGCAAACTGCTCATGTCTCCTCTGCTGAATGTTCTCTAGATGCTGCATGTGTTGAAGAGCTGCTGCAGATGTTTCTGCATGAGTTCTGATTTGTGTTTCTAAATCTGCATCCCCTCTGAAGACATTTCCTCCTGATGGAAGAAATGTCTTCAATATTTCAGAGTGAACCAAAGTGGTTGACCGACTGCATCGTGTTGTTTAAGCAGACAAAAGATCCTCAGTGACGGCTCTGCATCGTAGACGTCGTTGTGGGAAGACTATGATGATTCGAAAATGTTCCTGACAGGACGGAGAAAGGATGTTGGGCAATCCTGCAGCAGAAAGACAATAGACCCCCGCAAAGCTCCTCTTAAATTGGATCCAGGAGACATCAGTGAATGAGCCCTCTGTGCTTTTGTTATGACACACACACACACACACACGCACACACACACACACACACACACACACACACACACACACACACACACACACACACACACACACACACACACACACACACACACACACACACACACACACAGTTTTGGGGTAAATTGTGTAATCAGTTTGTGTGTCTGGCTGCAGTTTCTCCTCCATGAGAACGCACCAGGCTCTTTGGAAACCAGAAACATGGCCGGGGTCTCCTGAGGGAAACCTCCAGGAGCCGGACCCCCACATTTTAATTGACTTTTAACAAAGTGGGGAGAATTTAGAGCAAAAACAAATTCAGGAAAGCATTCAGAACCAGAACAAATACATAAAATACAGCCTCATTAATAATGAAATGGCATTTCCTCCGCAAGTCATTCCACTGATTTGTTTTGGATCCAACGGGAAGACGTGGAACATTAAAAACACGGTGCCAATGATGGGATGTTTACTCCAAAATGAGTCTTTGTTTAAATATATCTTCTATTTATTTTATCCTTAAATAGAGCAACTATCGTGAAACCCATTTCCCCTGCAGGATAAATAAAGTATTCTGATTCTGATTAATGCAACTCACCAGAAGACAAGCAGCTAAATCATCAGAGAGTCCTGTATAAAACCAGAGGTCAATGTTGAGTTACTTTAAAGAGTCCTCTCCTGCTGATGTTCAGGTGTATATCAGTATGTAGTGTCTCTACTTTAAAGAGTCCTCTCCTGCTGATGTTCAGGTGTATATCAGTATGTAGCGTCTCTACTTTAAAGAGTCCTCTCCTGCTGATGTTCAGGTGTATATCAGTATGTAGAGTCTCTACTTTAAAGAGTCCTCTCCTGCTGATGTTCAGGTGTATATCAGTATGTAGCGTCTCTACTTTAAAGAGTCCTCTCCTGCTGATGTTCAGGTGTATATCAGTATGTAGCGTCTCTACTTTAAAGAGTCCTCTCCTGCTGATGTTCAGGTGTATATCAGTATGTAGCGTCTCTACTTTAAAGAGTCCTCTCCTGCTGATGTTCAGGTGTATATCAGTATGTAGTGTCTCTACTTTAAAGAGTCCTCTCCTGCTGATGTTCAGGTGTATATCAGTATGTAGTGTCTCTACTTTAAAGAGTTCTCTCCTGCTGATGTTCAGGTGTATATCAGTATGTAGTGTCTCTACTTTAAAGAGTCCTCTCCTGCTGATGTTCAGGTGTATATCAGTATGTAGTGTCTCTACTTTAAAGAGTCCTCTCCTGCTGATGTTCAGGTGTATATCAGTATGTAGTGTCTCTACTTTAAAGAGTCCTCTCCTGCTGATGTTCAGGTGTATATCAGTATGTAGTGTCTCTACTTTAAAGAGTCCTCTCCTGCTGATGTTCAGGTGTATATCAGTATGTAGAGTCTCTACTTTAAAGAGTCCTCTCCTGCTGATGTTCAGGTGTATATCAGTATGTAGAGTCTCTACTTTAAAGAGTCCTCTCCTGCTGATGTTCAGGTGTATATCAGTATGTAGTGTCTCTACTTTAAAGAGTCCTCTCCTGCTGATGTTCAGGTGTATATCAGTATGTAGTGTCTCTACTTTAAAGAGTCCTCTCCTGCTGATGTTCAGGTGTATATCAGTATGTAGTGTCTCTACTTTAAAGAGTCCTCTCCTGCTGATGTTCAGGTGTATATCAGTATGTAGTGTCCTCTACTTTAAAGAGTCCTCTCCTGCTGATGTTCAGGTGTATATCAGTATGTAGTGTCTCTACTTTAAAGAGTCCTCTCCTGCTGATGTTCAGGTGTATATCAGTATGTAGTGTCTCTACTTTAAAGAGTCCCTATTTCAGGCTAACAAAGGAAAACCATTGACTTCCAGACCTGGCACAAGTACTGATGAAACGCTTGGTCGTTTTCGAGAGGCTAAAATGACTGTTGAGAAATAAAACAGCTTTTACGGTCTGCTAATGTTTTTCTTGGCGTCTGCTTTTTATATGTTCACTAACTTTCATAATGATGCCACTTATTTCCCACTGTTGGACGAATAAAATATTTTGGATCCTGTTTTAGGAATCCTTCTTGCAACACATTTTTTTTCTCAAACACAGGTATGAGTAGTTCTGTCTGCTGTCGAGAGGATCGCTTTCCAAAGAAGAGGAATTTGCAGAAACTCTTTCACGTCATCAGTGATGCAATAGCTCTTTACACACTCTCCAGGGGAACACACACACACACACACACACACACACACACACACACACACACACACACACACACACACACACACACACACACACACACACACACACACACACACACACAGGGTGTTGACTGTTTGATTCATATGAATCCGTCACATAAGTCTCTCTCCTCCCCCGCTGTCATTTTCCACTTTTTATGTTTGTTGTTTTCACTGCAGTCAGGTTTTAATGACAAACACAACAAAACTAAATAAAAACACACTTTCTTTGGTATGTTTCTCCTTTTTTTAGAGAGAAAAAACTGTGGATAAAGTTTAGACATTTAGGGTCAGAATGATTAATGTAAGCTGCAAGAAAACCAACAAAAATGGAGAGAAATTGTAAAACAACACGCAAGCTAAAAGAAAACACATCATTTGTCATTTGTGATCATCACGCATCATTTAATTAGAATTTCAGAACACATCTAAGTTAGTTTAAAGGTATTTTTTAGGTAATTATTAGTTAATTGTCTCTTCTTCACTGTAACAGCAGATTGAGTCACTGCTGCCCCCTGGTGGACAGGTCCTCACATTACACCAGCAAAGAACCCACAATCTAAAATCACAGATACAGAAAGGCTGTAAATGCCTAAATATTTCATAGGTATTTAATAAAATAAGTATTTGACAAACCAACATAATATGTATTAGCATAGTACCTACTTAGAGTCTTACCAATCTTACCTGTCTTATCATTTGGGAGTTTTTTAACATTTAGAATACTTCATTTAATAACCACGTTTCCTTACTTTTTGGCCCCTGACCCTTCTGCAAAATAATTATTTTATTTCATTTTCATATATTTCTTTAATAACTCCTGATTTTATTATTTATTCAATTATGATCCGTATTATTTAATTTAGTTTTAGTTTCTTATTCATTATATGTATTATTATTATTATTATTTATTAATTAATATTATACATCATTTTTATATACATCTTCATTTATATTTATTACTAGTATTTTTAGATTATTTGTAAACTTTAATTATATATTATTTTTTATTTATATAATTGTTGTTGTTGTTGCAGCACCAGAACAAAGTAACACCGTGAATATACAGAAGCAGCAATTTATTAAACGGATATTAAATATACACAGAGAGAACCAGAGGAACTGGAGAACCTCTAATCTGCACGTGAACGGTCCTCGGTCCTTTGAATGCAGATCAGATGCAGTGAGAGTGTGTTCGGATCAGAACGTCACCACTTTGGTTTGTTTGGGTTTGCTTTTCTTCACGGGAACGTGGACGTCCTCGTGGTCTGCGCTCATGTTGTTCGACATCCAGGGAACCGTCACCGAGTTACCTGCAATACGAGAGACGGATTAAATACATGGAGAGCTTTAGCACACAGGAAGCAGATTGAAGAGACAGGAGAAGAGACTCACTTGCAGCCTGGTGCTCCGGACAGTCCTTCTGAAAGTGTTCCACTGAGCCACAGACTCGACAGCTCCCTCCTGCACACACACCGTCCTTTAAACAACTGTGCAATTTAATAAACTCATACATAATGTGATGGATGTGTGTGTACCTTGTGCATAAAGTCCTTTAGGGTTATCAGAACAGCCGCGCGACAGGTGGCCCGTCTTCCCACAGATGAAGCACTTAGCGTACGGGTGTTCCCCTGAAGATGAAGACAGGTCAGTAAAGAGCTGCTGTCCGAAAACTCTCAGATTACGACCCTTTTTTTCTCTTTCAGAATTCTGACTTTTCTCAAATGTTGACCTTTTTTCTTTGAATGTGATTTTTTTTCCTCAGATTGGATTTTTATTTTATATATTTTTTTGCATTTAATATTTTCCTCATATTTGACTTTTCTTTCCAGATTTGGACTTCATTTTGGATCAACAATAATGTTGATCCAAAATGAATGAATCCAAAAAATCTCTTGGAGAAATCTAATTGAACCAGGGAGATGCTGCCTTCAGGGTCCAGCAGAGAAATACGTCTCTGTGTGTCCTCACCCAGCGCCGGGTCGATTTTCGCTCGACATTTCTGGATCTCGTGCTCCGTGGAGCCGCAGCGGTAACAGATGCCTCGACCCATCTCCTCGTCCCGGTCGGCCTCCGGACAATCGGCCAAACCGTGACCAGGTTTCCTGCAGTTAAAGCACAGCTGGAGGGGGGGGGGGCAGGGGGGAGCAATGAGAGTGATGAGTGTTTTATCAGAACCAGGACCTAAACCAGAGAAGCACTTACTTATTAAAAGACTTCTCACCATGTGGCTCTTCTTGTTGTCCTGCCTCTTCACCCTCCGGTCCTCCCTTCTTCTGTCTTTTTTCAGCGCCGTCTCCACCTCTTCCCTGAACTCCTGCATCTCCTGCCTCCCCCCTCTCTCCCCCAGCCTCCCCCCTCTCCCCATCCCCGGCAGCGGCTGTCCACTCTGCTGCAGGAACTCCAGGAAGCCGTTTACGTCCTCGTTGTCGTACTCTTTCTTCGGACGGTTCGGCTTCTTAATGGCCGATCCTCCAGGCTGGATCCCTCCGTACTTAATGCTGCCTGGGAGACCCTCTCTTTCCCTAATTTCTCCTCTTCCTCTTCCTCCTCCTCCTCCTCCCCATCCTCTTCCTCCTCCCCATCCTCCACCTCCTCCTCCTTCTCTTCCACCTCCTCCTCCTTCTCTTCCACCTCCTCCTCTTCCTCCTCCTCTGCCTCCTCCTCTTCCTCCTCCTTCCCTCAGCTGACTCCAGGGAGTGGCTTCAGACGGTTTGTGTTTGTGGACATTATTCGCTCTCGCCCACCTCGTCATGCCTGCAGCTTCTGTCTGAAGTTCAGGGGATGGAAAGTATATTTGAGATGGAATAATTTACAAAATAATATTAATAATATTGACAAAAAAATGCCATGTCACAATTACCCAGGCGAAAACACAAAATATTATACAGAAAATGTAATATTTTAAATGTCAATAAAACATATTTAATGCACTGCAAATACATAACGTGTTTCTTAACAAACAGCAAAGAAGAGAACAAGTCAACTAAATACTTGGGATGGGTACTATGGAGAAAATACCTTGAAATAGATATTTAAAAAATCGGATAAAATATAAAATATCTACTTTATTCTTAAAGTACATTTTACTCAAACACTTTGATCGTTGGAGTATTTTGTGGTAACAGGACTTATTACCACTATTTACTAGTAATATTCAGGAGTTTGAAGCACAAAATAAGAAACACAAAATTCAGGAGCTGAACACACCTTCTGGACTGATCACCTTCTAGTTTTTAACCACATGTTTGTTTGTTTGTTTGTTTGTTTGTTTAGTTTCTTGATATTTATCTGAGCAGTGCTCAGTGCAACTGCCTGTCATTCTGTATATGACAATAAATAAATAAAAAATATCTTGTGTCGGAAAACACCAGCATTTGTGAAACATAATTGCATAGTATAAATAAAAATAACAACAAATAACGTTGTTGTTGTTTTCTAAGGAAACGTCTGTTAGCATGTTAGCAAAAACATAGCATTTCATCAGTTTTTAACGAATGATAGCATTTTCTGAGCAAGTGAGTGAACGTTAAACAATAACATAGTGTATCAGAACATTTCCCAACAGAATAAAACGAATAACAAATATAAATAAAGGCTAAAAACAACTTTACCTTCAGAGGTTTTCAGCCAACATGTGTTTTCTTTTTACCCGGAAGTGACGGGCCCTAGTTTTCTTCTTCTTCGTTCTAAATTGGGTAATCGCAAACGCGTCACCGCGCCCCCTTCTGGACCGGAAGTAGATGACAGAAATGTGAAAGAGTGAAAGGAGTGAAAAGATATTTAAATATGACTAATAACGCAATCACTTTCAAATACATTTTAATTTATACTAATGTGTCTTATTCTATAAACTCGAATACATCTGCATAAATTCAGAGGAGTAAAAACTCATGGAGCCACATGGAGCTCTCAGCTGATTTTAATCAAGGTGTTAACGAGGAACTATCAGAAGTGTGTGTGAGTATGTGTGTGCCCTGACAACATGTTGCATCTGATCCTCGCTGCATTGCTTTTTGTCCGATCCTCTAAAGATGGTAAGAAATCAAAATGTTTAAATGTACTGTAAAGAAAAACTTGAATTCACTTTTATTTCTTGTTGTTTTAGTCGACTCCAGTCCTTTACCAGAGGGTCACAACGGTACGTTTGTGTTTCAATTAAGTCTAGTTGCATCAATAAGTCACCTTTTCCAGATATGTGTGTTTTTATTTATTTATTTTGATGCATAAATGTGTTTTTTACAGTGACTCAGGAGGACTGGATAACCAGAGTGCTGCAATACATGAACACAAACCCTGAGACTTTAGAAGGTCAGAATTGTATCTGCTAACATGCATTTAATACTCACAGCTAAGAAGTTAAGTCTGTCTTCTTATCTTTATTTTCTTTCTCCCATTTTTGACAGAGCTTTTGACCAAAGACTACGTCGTATTGGAGGGAGACATCGTGGTGTCTGTGAGTGGAAAACCCTGGAAATTAAATTTAGTTTGGTATCAGTTTTAACGTGAAACTCTTTAGGGGTTTTTCACAAAGCTAGGAGATCTCCTAACATCCATGATACTACATTTCCCAACATGCAACTCCATGACATATTTTAAACAATTGGTGTTGCATACCAACAAGAGTTGAGACGATACGTTCACACACAGATGTTATCAATATGAAAGGCAGCAAAAGTCTCTACACTACAAAGTCTCACTTAAAATGAGACATGGAATGACCTCAAAAGAACCAAAACGACTGGAAAGTTACGCAAAGAGACTCCCAACTAGACTGAGATAAAAGATGAAAACAAATAAAAGAAAGACTAAAAGGAGACACAAACAATCTACATAGGGACACAAAACCACAATGAGAGAACTAGAATTGAATAAAAGTAGACTCTCAATCACTTCAAGTAGACCCAAAATGACCTCAAAGACACACAATTATTACAGAAACTCCATTACCACATAAAGATTCTGAACAACTACAAAGTGTGTGTCACGATGATATGCATACAAGACCCATGCTAAACTTGTACATGTATGGTAAGTGTGTGTGAGAAAGTGTGTGTTATTTGACCTTCAGAGTGACAGGAACTCAGGGGAGAACATATGGCCGACCACAGAGATCCCGTACGTCATCAGCCCAGAGTTAGGTGGGTTCAGATCGATGCTTTATTTCTACTTGCAGAACATCTATAATATGTGTTTCACTGTTGTTGTTGTTGTTGTTGTTGTTGTTGTTGTGTTTTCTGCAGAGCATCGGACGGCGGTCATCCTGGCTGCGATGGCGATGGTGTCCGAACGCACCTGTGTGACGTTCCACAGACGAACCTCCGAGACAAACTACCTGAAGTTCGTCACGAGCGAAGGGTGCGGAGAGCTTTGGTGTGTTTAATTTCTACAGCGTTATGAATGTGGAGCTGCAGAAAATGATCGGACTACTTCTTGTAGTTGTGGTTCGTACGTGGGCTTCATCGGCGGCGAGCAGCAGGTGTTCATGGGGACACGGTGCATTCTGGGAAACATCGTGCATGAGATCCTGCACGCGCTGGGTTTCCACCACGAACACACGAGGATGGACCGCGATAAATACGTCATCGTCCTGCAGCAGAACATCATGGAGGGTAATGTATAAATACTGTTAAAATATCCTGCACGTATAGTCTGTCTGCAAAGTGTTTGTTTTTTAACTCTGTTGATTTATTTCATTCACCATGACGCATTTAGTGCCACCATTACTTTGCAGATTAATTAACTCTTTAATTGTATTTATTTAAATCACATAACCTTAGCTTTGTATCTTTGTAACTAACCATTACTCAATTATTTATTTACATGTTCTAATACTATTTAACTGAGCAGAATTTCGTTTTGAAATGTTATTTGTTTAACTCACCATAACTCATGTATTTAGTTGTATTTATATAACCCACTATAATTATGTATTAATTTGTCATTTATTTAACTCACCAAAATCTTCTATTATAATTTCTATTTACCCAACTTGCGTTATTTGTTTTAATTCATTTTTTGTTCATTTAAATCTCAACATTACTTTTTTTTAAATCATCATAATCTAAACAGGTTTTTTCTTTTTTAATGAAGTGGAGTTATTGTGTTTCAGGGATGGAGAGGAACTTCCAAAAGCGAGACGGACAAACCTTCAATCTAGATTACGACGCAACGTCTATCCTGCACTACGGAAGGTAACGTCTGCAACACACACAGCATGTTTACATATTTAGATAAAAAAAGGATCCTGCTTTATTTTCACGTGGGTTGACAGAAATGTAGTATTGCTACTGCAGTAACGAGTACTTCCTGTGTGTCCAGTGGGTTTTTCTCGACTAACGGCCTGCCCACCATCATCTCTAAAGTGGAGGTGAAGAACATGGGGCAGAGAGAGAAGATGGCGGACAGCGACGTCCTGAAAGTCCGACTCCTCTACAGCTGCGGTCAGCATTTGAGCACTTCCTGTCCCCTGATTTGGAAGTCAATGGGTTTCAATAACTGAAGTAAAATAATTAGAATGTTACTCACACCAGGAGGGACCAAAAATGGGCCTGGCCAATCCAGATAGTTTCACACGGGGCACCACATTTAGGTCTGAGGAGATTTTGGTTCTACGACAAAAAGTACATCAGTAAATACCCCATCGGTGAATTTAAAAACTGCGGTTTCTATCAAGTGTCTAAATGAGACTACTAAACGTCATCACGCCCAACATTAGCCGCCTTTAGCTTAGCGGTGGTGACCTGAAGTCATGTGACCGTGCTGTAGTTCCTTTATAGCCCAACATTAGCCTCCTTTAGCTTAGCAGTGGTGACGTGAAGTCATGTGACCGTGCTGTAGTTCCTTTATAGCCCAACATTAGCCTCCTTTAGCTTAGCGGTGGTGACGTGAAGTCATGTGACCGTGCTATAGTTCCTTTATAGCCCAACATTAGCCGCCTTTAGCTTAGCGGTGGAGACGTGAAGTCATGTGACCGTGCTGTAGTTCCTTTATAGCCCAACATTAGCCGCCTTTAGCTTAGCGGTGGAGATGTGAAGTCATGTGACCGTGCTGTAGTTCCTTTATAGCCCAACATTAGCCGCCTTTAGCTTAGCAGTGGCGACGTGAAGTCATGTGACCGTGTTGTAGTTCCTTTATAGCCCAACATTAGCCGCCTTTAGCTTAGCAGTGGCGACGTGAAGTCATGTGACCGTGCTGTAGTTCCTTTATAGCCCAACATTAGCCGCCTTTAGCTTAGCAGTGGCGACGTGAAGTCATGTGACCGTGTTGTAGTTCCTTTATAGCCCAACATTAGCCGCCTTTAGCTTAGCAGTGGCGACGTGAAGTCATGTGACCGTGCTGTAGTTCCTTTATAGCCCAACATTAGCCTCCTTTAGCTTAGCGGTGGTGACGTGATGTCATGTGACCGTGCTGTAGTTCCTTTATAGCCCAACATTAGCCACCTTTAGCTTAGCGGTGGTGACCTGAAGTCATGTGACCGTGCTGTAGTTCCTTTATAGCCCAACATTAGCTGCCTTTAGCTTAGCGGTGGTGATGTGAAGTCATGTGACATTAGCTTGTTACTTCAGATAAACGTGTAAGCATCATAAACGTTTGTTTGACAGATTATTTTCTGCAATATTCCAAAATGACATGGAAGGGATAAGCTGCCTTCAGGGACCATCACAGAAACAACACTTTATTGGCACAATACTCGTAATGCTTCACTTTCTCCCTCTTTACCAGATCCTCCCCAGCCCACACTGGAGGAGACATGAGGAAATTAAACAGCAGCAGCCACCGGAGGGCGCCACAGCCCAGAGGAGGCATAGAGACAAAAAACATTTGAATAAAAACCAAATATCCACCACAGATCTGTCTCTTTGCTGCTTTCAAACTAATCACATTCCTGTTTATGTACCATATTGTTTAAAAAAGGTGGCATCAATGCTAATAATCCTTTTATATCTAGGTGTAAAGATCATTTAAGTAATTTCTATCTACATCTGAGTCCTGAAAACAATCCTTTCCAGGGTAGTGCAGGCAAGATATTGCATTTTGTATAGACTACTGCTATAATTTAATGAGGGGATATGCATGTTTCCTGAGTAACAACTGTTCGGTTTCTCAGCGTCCAGGGGGCGGCTTTACTTGGTCTTCGAATATTATTTTAATTTTATTGTATTTAATTTACTGGAAAACGTGTGGGTTATGGATTTCTCCTTAATTATTTAATTACCTTTGTCAAAATCTCCTTTTCAATTGGCCTTTAATTTCAATTATAAAACCATATTTTTAATATTTTAAAATACTTTTCTCCACAATTTCAGTTTTTTTATTCATCCAGAATTTCGTTCGACTGCAAATAAACTTTAATTTAAAGTAAGATTTTGTTTTTCAGGGTGCAGCTATGATTGATTTAGATGGACATTTGTGATTAACTGTCATAAAAACAATCATTAAATCCTCTGCAGCGGGACATCCATCTCCTGTTCCTCCTGCATGCATCCTCCCACAGACATGCATACATTTACATCCCATTATAGCAGATATTAAACACAATGCATTGAAAGAAATGCCCAAAATGAATGCAGTTATGAGTTTGAAAGATTATGCATGATTATCAGACTCTTATAGTCTATTAAAGAAAGTAATTTGAAGCCAACTTTACAAATGCAAGTGTGGAAATGATGCAGAAATGATGAGGTGAGTTATTGAGGAGTGAAATCCTCGGATTGATTTATTTTGCGTCCTGGGAAAAAAGATTATGGGTTAATAACTGCGGTGAAGAAGAGCTCAGAGGGGATTGATTAACGATGAGATGATTTAGATGAGAGAGAAACATTTAACCCAGAGGGAAATAAATCTCCCTTACTGCAGAAACAGGGGAACAGCTCGTCTCCAGTCAACAGATATAAGTAAATAATAAATATCATTAAAATGGAGTAATTTCAACTCAAGATGTCCAGTTTCCCTTAAACTCTCGATTTGAATCCTGTTTAATTTGAACTAAATGCTCCATTCTACTCATAATCAGTGATGTTGCAGATATCTCAGAGCGTTGTTTTTAAGGTAAAAAATATCTTTTAAATATTAATATTTTGTTCAATAATCATATTTTTAAGGAAAGTTAAAATAAATAAATATATAATTTTAAAAAATGATTTTATTTTCCAAAAATGTAAAAAATAATGTTCATATTTTTGTCAAACAAACTAATAATTAAATAATGAATAGAATTAGAAAAGCTTATATGAACAAAAATGTTTATACTAAAATAACATCAACTACTTTTCTTTATATAAACATGAGAAATACGTGTAATAAAATAAACAGATTAATACGGTGGTCCTGAAGTGCAAATCAAAACAACATTTGACCAAACTCTACAACATTTCATAAAACAAATCAACATTTCAAAAATGAGGGAAAGGGTTTTCCTTTAGGGAGAACACGTCTTGTTTGTGATTGGACAGAGCTACCTGGAGAAACACTGCTGTGATTGGTTGATCAACCTGTCCCTCAGAACCCTGAAAGCGTCGTTATTAAGATCCACCGAGATCGGATAGTTTAACAGCCTGCGAGCAACACTAGCGATATACATGTTCCATTAATGTGTTCATTAGAAACAGTGTATAGTTTGAGTTTGGCGTCTAGGCTCTGACCACATCACTCCTTGGACTGGGAATCGTAGGGTCGCCGGTTCAAGTCCCCGAACAGACTTGAAATGTGGAAAGTGGACTGCTACTTGGAGAGGTCCCAGTTCACCTCCTAGGCCCTGCTGTGGTGCCCTTGAGCAAGGCACCGGACACCTCCAATCCCCCCTCCCCATTGCTCCCCGGGCGCTGCACGATAGCTGCCCACTGCTCCTAGTGCTAGGATGGGTTAAATGCAGAGGACCAATTTCACTGTGTGTGCTCTGCTGTGTGCATGTATGTGACTAATAAAGAGGGTTTCAACCTCCGATTCTATCTATCTATCCACATATTAACACAGAACATGGACTGACGATTAGATAACTATATCTGCCGAGCCTACAGTTTGAAGCTGGGGAGGAAGCTGGGGTTGTGGTGCGGCAGGCAAGCATCGCCAACTTTGAACGCAGCAGCAGTCAGGTGAACACAGCAGCAGCAGCAGCAGTCAGGTGAACACATCAGCAGCGTGGAAACAGCAGCCAGGTGAACACACAGCAGCAGCAGTCAGGTGAACACATCAGCAGCGTGGAAACAGCAGCCAGGTGAACACATCAGCAGCAGCAGCAGCAGAAGTCAGGTGAACACATCAGCAGCGTGGAAACAGCAGCCAGGTGAACACAGCAGCAGCAGCAGCAGAAGTCAGTTGAACACATCAGCAGCGTGGAAACAGCTGTAGTAGCAGCAGCTGCATTAGCGAGGCCGAGGTAGATCCAACAGTTTAAATACAGCGCCAGATTAGGAGACTGTGTTTGGTTGGTTGCAAGAGTGACGAGGGCCGTTATGTGTGAATGTATTGTTGGTGCTCGAGTTGATTGCCTGAACTAGCTCGCAGGCTTCGCCCCATTAATTGCAGTGCACAAATTACCGAACTATTTCAACTACTCCTTCAGGGTTCGGAGGCATAGGTCAATGTCGTCAAACAACCAATCACAGCAGTGTTTCTCCAGGTAGCTCTGTCCAATCCAAAACAAGGAGTGTTCTACCTAAAGGATACCCTTTCCCTTAACTTTTGAAATGTTGAAGTGGTTGTGTTTGATGAAATGTGGTGTTTTTTACGGTGGCTGCAAGGGGACATTGAACAACAACAACCTAAGCGAGATCTCGCAAAATGTCTAGCCTCTCATTTTCCCGTTTTTGTGCCTTTTACGTATAGTTCACTACCACCAAATAAATGTGTTTTCCAAGTGTGATGTTAGCCAAGACAGCTAGTGCTACTCAGTGTTAGATAGGCTGACCAGACGTAGGTTGGCTAACTAGCACTACTCTTTATTAGACTCATACAAAGAGATTTCATTCAATCACAATCTATGTGCATTTCATACAGCACTTGTGTTTCTCTCGGTCCCGACAAGTCCTTGTGTCATTTTACCATTAGCACTAGCGCTACTGGGAAACATTGGTCAGACCCATTTCAATCGCCCCCGACACACCATCGAATTTAACTTAACTGTCCCTAGTAGTGCTACCTAGCAGGCTAGTTGCCATCATCATCAATCAGCTGACAGACTCGTAGCTAGTGCCCGGAGTCTGCATTCACTAATTGAAAGAGGCGGGCTAAGCCGTCTTTGCCTGCCTTAGAGTCACGCCTCTGGGGTCTAGCTCCTTCAAGACGAGATCGTACATCCTCTTTGCTCACTCGTAGCCCCTGAACCCGGTAATTCGCGTAGCTGTCCAGAGTATTGGAGTTGAGTTCGGATGAACTCCACAAGGACCCCCGGATCGCAATATATTTTCCTGCGATTTAGTCCCATTTCCGCCAGAACCCTCTTCAAATGTCTTACACTTACTGTTATGTTATGCCTCATTTTCAAATTGGACCTAATATCTGTGTACTCGAGCACAAGCTCAAAGTAAAACGTAATGTGTCCCTCTATTGTTTATTTCTCTATCGCTCCGGTTTGACCAGTGACCTCTTTGACGTGACCTTTCTGACTCCGGAAGTAGTTTGGGGAAAAGTTTTGGCTTTTCAAAAATATTGCTAGTTTTCACTTAAGTAGGTTATTATTATTATTATTATTATTATTATTATTATTATTATTATTATTATTATTATTATTATTATTATTATTATTATTATCTTTATTATTATTATTATTATTACTATTATTATTATCTTTATCTTTATTATTATTATTATTATTATTATCTTTATTATTATTATTATTATTGTTATTATTATTATCTTTATTATCTTTATTATTATTGTTATTATTATTATCTTTATTATTATTATTATTATTATTATTGTTATTATTATCTTTATTATTATTATTATTATTATTATTATTATTATCTTTATTATTATTGTTATTATTATTATCTTTATTATTATTATTATTATTATTATTATTATTATTATTATCTTTATTATTATTATTATTATTGTTATTATTATTATCTTTATTATCTTTATTATTATTGTTATTATTATTATCTTTATTATTATTATTATTATTATTATTATTGTTATTATTATCTTTATTATCTTTATTATTATTATTATCTTTATTATTATTATTATTATTATTATTATTATCTTTATTATTATTATTATTATCTTTATTATTATTATTATTATTATTGTTATTATTATCTTTATTATTATTTGTATTATTATTATCTTTATTATTATTATTATCTTTATTATTATTATTATTATTATTATTATTATTATTATTTTCCTTTATTTATTTTTTCTCTATGTCACTTCCGCTGCTCGGTAGTTTTAGGAAATGTTGTGTTTTAGGAAATGTCATTGTGTTTTTTGAAATGTTGTCGTGTTTTTTGAAATGTCGTTGTGTTTTGTAAAATGTCATTGTGTTTTAGGCAATTTTGTTGTGTTTTTTGAAATGTCATTGTGTTTTAGGCAATTTTGTTTTGACTTGCACTTCAGGGCCACCGTACAATATATATATATATATATATTTATATCAAGATAAAGAGGTAAATAAAATATTTGAAAATATATAAAATAATTTAAATATAAATGATTATTTATAACACAAGAAGTAAACATGTGCACGTTGCACAACATTAACAATAGCTGCATGTGCGGAAGATGTGTCTACAAAAAAGAAAATCAAAAGTAGAGAAACCAGAGAATATCTGACATTTTGGATCGAAATGACTTGATTAATGGGCACCACTAATCCATGAAAATCCATAAATTAAAAATAAACTCAAACGCTTCCAAATGAGGAACTAAAGACACGTCTGTGATAGAAAGATAAACCCATCTGTTTCTGTTTCTCCCACAGTGGACATGCAGTGCGCACTTTGGAGAGAGGCTGCGCGTAAAAAGGCGCGTCGCTTCTCCGTCTCTCCGGATCCTTCCGCGTCAGATCCTCTAAACTCAGTCCGAGAAAGAGAGCATTTCCAGCGGCTGCAATCACAGCACCAACCCGGCGGGGGAAACTGGAGCTAAACATGCAGATATATGTGCTTTAAATCCGGGTATCCACTGTCTGTGTGATCTGGAAAACTTTCTCTTTTCCCACATCATCTGACCGGATCTCTCCCCTGCTCTGATCTGCATCTCTAACCCGGTGAGTGGACATCATCACCGGGTAGCTTTCTATAGATTTCCACAAGATAATCCACTTTTAAACTTGATTGAGCAGCTGAAGAGCAGATCTTTATTATTCCAGTAAATTGTACATGATTTTACTTGAATGTTTTTCTATGTCGGTTCCTGGAAGTGTTTACTGTGACAACATCTGGATCCCTTTAATGAACTGAACACAGGTCATGTGCAGTTAGCTGTGGTTTAAATGGATTAAATGTACATAAATAGATTTCTAATGGAACTGCTAATCCTCTAACACAATTAAACAGTACAAAATATATGGATGCATATATATATATATCGTTGAATAAAGTACACATGCAGCTGCAGATGTGTATGATTTGATTTGAGATGGAAATTTGTTGCAGAGGAGGAAATTAATCCCCAAATTTGAACAGAAAATAAAAGATCTTGAGTAATCTAATTTCTGCTTGATTCTAGCTCAGCATCATCACTGAGTTACTTGTGAAAAACACATTGTTTCAAACACATATGCAAAGGGTATTTAAGTCCTTTTGTTTAGTTTGAAGCTCCAAAATGTCCAATGTCCTCATTTTATTAAGCCTCAGTTTTTACCACTCCGGAACTCCAGGTGGCGCCACATTAGCTAAAATGCTAACAGTGCTAGCATTAGATTTAGTATTTTTTGTAGCTCCTGGTATTTCACAAAGCAAACTTCATTTAGTCTGGTCTTTATTTTGGAGGTCTATCACACACTTCTGGACATCTCTGAAATATACGTTTCCTGTTTGTTAAAGTTTAAGTCTCAACAACAGTTAGCTTTGAAAGGCTAAAAATGCTAACAAAATGTGGACTGAAGCAGAATGTTTGGTCAGATAAAACCTGTTGAGAATCGCTTTAATGATCTTGACTTTAGGATAGAGGCAAAAAAAACAAGGCGGTGAATCCACACACAGAAGAGGTCTAATGCATGCAAGTTATTCATAATATTACGAATGTAAACGTCAAATGCATGACCAAAAGCACATTGTCACTTTAGCTACAATGCTAATAGTGCTAGCTTTAGATTGAGTATTTAGTACTTTATTTTAGAGGTCTGTTTGTTATCGTACACTTCTGGACATCTCTGAAATATACGGTTCCTGTCCGTTAAGAGATTCAAGCTGTGTGTGTTGAGGGATGAAAAGATGCAACCCATGCTTTAATGGTTGTGACAGGAAAAGCAAGCACAATAAATCTACATGCCTTCCTTTTACACAAGCTATGATGATAACAGTGCAGAAAAATAGGAATGCATGCAAAAAAACCAATATTTTACAGACCTTTGAAATCGCTCTTTACCACCTGGTCCTCCACGTGGCGCCACTTAGCTCCAATGCTAATTTTGATAGGATTTTAAGAAGCAAACTTTTTTTTCTTGTCTGGTTTTAACACAAGAGGTCAGTTTTTTAATTGTGCACTTCTGGAAATCTCAGAAATATAATATAGTTTAATGTCTGTTAAAGTAAAAGTAGGTGTCGAGAGAAATTAGCTTTGAGAGGCTAATAATGCTAACAAATATGGACTGCAGCAGAAAATTGGTTTGATAAAAACATGACTTGGAAATATCTATCATCCATCTTTTTGATTTAATTTCTGACTTTGCATTGAAAAGAGACATAACCTTATTAGATACTAATAAAGTTATGTTTGTGGCATTGCAACCCACGCATGCATGAACATAAACCTTCATATTATAACTTTTTAATATAATTATTTTGTTCAATGATTAAATTTTAAAGGAAAGTAAAAATAAATATCTAATTTAAAAAAGTTCATTTTATTTTCAGAAAAAAATCAAATTAATGTTCATATTTCAAACAAACCATAAAATAATATACAAATATAAAATGTAACAGAATTTATTTCTGACTTTGCATTGAAAAGATACAATTAGCTAATAAAGTTTACGTTTCATTATTCACGCATGAATAATAATAATATAATAAACCTTCATATTGTAACTTAACACATGATATACGCTGATGAAGATGCAGGAAAATATGGCAAAAGAAGCCTCCAAGCCTATTGTCGAGACATCATTTCATGAGGAGTTTGTGTCTATTCAAAAGGATCACAGCTGACCCGGCTGCACTCTCAAAGCGTTGATTAAACTGAACGGACTTCCGCACGGATACATGCGAACAACCCTCATACAGGACACGATAATGGAGCAAAATGTCACCACAATGTGGATTTTCCATTAGGAGCCTCACGTTGAATAAGGAAACGAGGTCCTTTCAAATGGCTGCATTTACAGCATTTTATCATAAGTGCTTTATAATTCACACGGCGGCGGCGGTGCAAATCTGCAGCAATTTACAGACAAGAGCCGGGGATGGCAGATGCAATCAGATGCATGTGCATAATTTAAAACAAATCAAAGTGACTTAGAGAAGAAGGCAAGCCTGGTTTTCTGCACAAATGTTAACCAAATGTGCAGGAAATCTGCAAATGGATTTAACAACCACAGTTCAGTAGAATGTCTGATTGTATGTGAAATTTCTAGATGGATAATCAAATGTGACCTAAGTTATATACAGAAAGCTATAGTTTAGTGCAGTAGTTCCCAGTAGGGGTTGTTCCTGATGAATCTGTGGCAGGGGGGCAGTGGAACACAGGGATTTTAGCCTTTGCAGACCATTTACATTCACACACACACACACACACACACACACACACACACACACACACACACACACACACACACACACACACACACACACACACACACACACACACACACACCTATAGAACACACTACAGGAGAGGGAACTCCTCAAAAAGCATGATAGGGCCTCTTTGAAACCAAACCAATGCAAAAATAATAATCATACCTGTTCCTTCTCTTCTCTTATCATGTTATGTACGCCTGCACCAGGTTTCTATTTGCACACATTAGGCATGTGCATTAAACGTATAAGCCTAAACCCTGCACCTCATATGTATATGCTCTGAATCTGCACCTTATCAAAAGACATTCATTCATATTATACAATCATAATGATCTGCTTTGAAACCTCATGCACCTCATACTCCTTTTTGCACTTTCTGGTTGGATGCAAACTGCATTTCTGTTCTACATACCTGGAATTAAACTCAGTTCTGATTCCAATAATAATGTGTTCCTTTCTTCTAGATCTCATGGCTTCCCCTTGACCGACACTTCCTCCTCCTCCTGGAAAATCCCGTATCTCAATGGTTTTCCAAGCAAACTGGATATAATAAGTTTCTGCTCTCTAAGCTTCACCACCATGGCAGCAGCCCCGGACGACCCCTGCCTCTCGGAGCTCTCCGGATTCCCCAACAGGAACATCAGCCTCATCTCCGGTACCCGTCCTTGCAACCGGAGCACCGCTGGCAGACCCTCGCCATACAGCCCGCAGGCGACCGCCAGCTTCGCCATTTCCATCACCTCCATGATGCTCCTCACCATCGTCGGGAACATCCTGGTCATCATCGCCGTCCTGACGTCACGGTCGCTCAAAGGCCCCCAGAACCTCTTCCTGGTGTCGCTGGCGGCGGCGGATATTCTGGTCGCCACGCTGATCATCCCGTTCTCGTTAGCCAACGAGCTGCAGGGCTACTGGGCGTTCAGCTCCGTCTGGTGTGTGGGGCATTTTAATTTATCAAATATGGAGGAAGAGTCAAACCAAGATGCTCAAAAACGCTTTGCCTTTTTGTGGAGTGTTCTATAGGTTTTAGTGCATGTAAATGGTCTGCAGAGGCTAAAATCACAAAATGCTCTCTAGAGGGAGTTTCTTAATCCTTAATTAAATTAACCAACAGTATATAAAGGAGGTACAATTAGAACAACCTCACATATGCTTTGACAATGCAAGAATATTTTAAATAAAATAAAAAATATATGGGAATAAAGTTTGAAAAATGCACGGAAAAAAATTCCCCAAAAATGTGGAACATTTCTGAGAAAGTTACTAAAAATAGGTGAAAGAATTAGGGAAAAAACTGCTTTAGTCTTCTTTTATTTCTGGCAAGAAAGTTCATACAGAGAGAGAGGAAAAGGAGGGAAAGAGGCAAGATAGAGTTTTCATTGCATATTTAAACACAGATAGGAATGTGGAGGGGGGGTCAAAGGTTGTTGATAATGAAAGGAACATTCTGGCAGTAAAAGGGAGGCAGTAACACAATGTTCTCAGTCCAACAGAAGGTGATGGTCAGACTGTTGATGCACTTGGACTTGGGTCAGTAAAATACTTTCTCTTACAGGTGTGAAATCTACCTGGCGCTGGACGTCCTCTTCTGCACGTCCTCCATTGTGCACCTGTGCGCGATAGCACTGGACCGCTACCTGTCGATCTCCCGGCCCGTGACGTACGGCGCCAAACGAACCCCGTCGCGAATCAAGGCGGCTATCATTGTGGTCTGGCTGATCTCCGCCGTCATCTCCTTCCCGCCTCTTCTCTCTCTGGACAAGAGCGAGGGAGGCGAGGAGGTCTGCGAGCTGAACAACGAGCGCTGGTACATTCTCTACTCCACCATCGGGTCCTTCTTCGCCCCCTGTGTGATTATGATCCTGGTGTACGTGAGGATTTATCAGATCGCGAAGCAGCACACTCGGAGCTCGTCAGGACAGAAGCAGAACGCTGCGGCGGCGGCGGGAGGAACAGATGAGCGTCCGGCGAAGATATCCGAGCAGAACGGCGATCGAGGAGGTAGCCAGTGGGAAAAAGTCCAAACAAAAGTCTCTGGATCTGATTCCAACCAGTCGTCTCTTCGAAACCCTCCAGAGAATAGGCCCATCCAAGACACTTCCTCCCCCTCAATCCCCCAAATCCCTTCAGCTGTTCCCCACAAAGAGTCCCAGAAACATCCTGACGAAGCGGCAGAAGCGTCGCTCGAGAACTCGTCCAACTCTGGTTCCGAAAGGGCCGATGAAGACAAAGACAAAGTGGACAAATCGGACACTTTGGGATCGTCCCAAAAGAAAGGGTTCAAAGTCAAGATGCTTAACCTGTCGTCCCGGTACAAAGAGACAATGGCCACTTCTTCTTCTGGCACCAAAGTTGTATCCGAGGAAAAGGTCCAGGGGACGCCGACGTCTCGCCGCAAAGCCATGGCGAACCGGGAGAAGCGCTTCACCTTCGTCCTGGCCGTGGTGATGGGAGGCTTCGTGATCTGCTGGTTCCCGTTCTTCTTCTCTTACTCTCTAAAGGCGGTGTGCCCGGAAACCTGCAGAATCCCAGACCCTTTGTTCAAGTTCTTCTTCTGGATCGGATACTGCAACTCCTGCCTCAACCCGGTCATCTACACCATCTTCAACCACGACTTCAGGAAGGCCTTCAAGAGGATACTGTGCAGGGACACCAAGGGCACCTTCTTCTAGACGGGGAATCAGGATTTCTAAATGAAGGACTAATGAACTTCTGCAGTCGATCGGGATTGACCTTCTTTATGATAGATATAAAAACTTGCAGACCATTTACATGCACTAAAACCAACACGAGAGGGAACACCACAGAAAGCAGAATAGGGACTCTGCTTTAAGTAAATGTAGTAGTATGTTTTATATTTTAAAATCATCTGAATTTATTTTCCTCACAGTTATCCCTTCCAACCTTTTTTAACATATTCTCCACATATTTTTGAACTTGTTTTTTTTTTAACCTGGTCATTTACCCCATCTTCAACCCCGACTTCAGGAAGGCCGTAGAGAGGATTGTGTGCAGGGAATTGAATGATTTATTTACTTCAGGAGGGATTGATCTTCTTCATCATAGACATAAACACTTGTACATTAAGGAGGAGGAAATTGTCTCTCCTCCTCGTCTGAAGGCTGTTAGCTGAGTTGGAGTAACAGCGACAAAGAGGGGAGATTTCTGAAAGCTGCAGTCAAGTGGCCGAATCAATTATCTTTAATGTTGTTTAAGAATACGCTGTAATTGAATATTCAATGACTCTGAAGAACGATGATTTGATTATGTTTTGAAGCGGAAGTCAAGAGGATACAGGGTCTGTGTTCAGCAATTTAAAGTGCAAATGATGTGTTTCTGTTTGTGTGTGTGTGTGTGTGTGTGTGTGTGTATGTGTGTGTGTGTGTGTGTGTGTGTGTGTGTGTGTATAAAGAGGGTGGTTGCCTAAGGGTCTTACTGGCAGAACAAATATCACTAAGTGTCCTTTATCTCAGATAAAACGGGCACTCAAGGAACAGACGAGCAGGGAAACTGTGAGCATCCTCCTCTCGGTGCCTTTTTCCCTCCTCTGTTTCCTCCGTTATGTAAAGCTGAAACGTGGGAAGTGTAAGTTAAGACAGATAGATGTTTTATTCCCACGTCTCTGTGATGCTACACCTCTCTCTGGTAGTTTCTCATTAAGGGGATGTAGCCCGAGGGAGAAAGATGAGCTGGAGAATCTGCGCAGGCTGCAGGAAACATGGACGCGTTACGTGTGAAGCTTCCCCCTTTACTTTCATCCTTATATTCAGCCCTCTTAAGTCAAAATGCAAGTGTAAGGCAGTGCAAAGTAGTGTGTTCACGTACCTAAGTACGACTTTGAGGTACTTATCTTCATGCTTTTTTAATTTATGCGACTTAAGCTGGAAAATGTACTGCACAACATGACATTTAGTTAGGCTTTTTCAGGTGGTTTTGAATGTTTCTTCCCCTCCTGCGGAAGCTAAAGGCAGTCTCTAAAAAGCCTCTTGGATCAGCTGGGAAATGCATCGTCACAGGGCTGTTGTTCTGAGAATCTTGTATAGAATATGATGCATTGCTGCAGATTGAAGTAGCCAACAGATTATAAAAGAAAGTAGTCAGAATGAGCACAACCTCAAACTGCAGTAAAATGCTAAACGAATGTCCCAAAAATATGTAAGAATGTCTGAAAAAAGGCCAAAAAATCTGGGAGATGTATGTGCAAAATGTCCAAAAGGAATATGTAGGTAGTAGTATAATAAATATTAATGGAATATGATGCATAGCCACAGATACAATAAGCCAAAAAGGAGATAGAAATGCAACATAACGCAGCTGTGATACTCATCGTAACTTCAGATCAAATATAAAACCTTCGACTGCACAATCAGAACTTTCACTTTATTCACATTATTTGCACGATCAATGATTTATTTGCAATATTTAATGAGACAGTGAGCTTCATAACCTCTTCATCGTGCTCCCTGCTGAAGCAATAGACAGAATCTGAACCCTGCACTGACCCGACGATGAGCAGAATCCCTGATGGTGTGTGTGTGTGTGTGTGTGTGTGTGTGTGTGTGTGTGTGTGTGTGTGTGTGTGTGTGTGTGTGTGTTTGTGTGTTTGCAGTTGCACTTCTTTTATCTGTCTGAAAGCCGATGGAAATTAGCTGGAGTGAATTATCCCGTACTGTAAACACGCTCTGCTGTTGGACTTTGCTTTTGTACAGTATTAGCCTCTTAGCATTATTAGCTTCAAAAGATACACTTCGTATTGTTTTAAAGTCCAACTGAAATTAAATTGCATGTTTCTTTTTCTGCTGAAGTCAAACCCTCTGCTCTGTTGCTAGGCAGGTTTCACCCCTAATGTGCTAGCATGCTAACATTTGCTAATTATCAGTAAAGAAAAGTCCTAAAAGGCTAATGAAAATGCAGATATTGGTCATAAACAACAGCATCGGACACTTTAAAATGTTGGTGCACTATTAAACCTAAGTTATTATTAATAATCCTGAAGAAATCTAACAAAAAGTGGTTGATTTCCTGTGTCTTTGTCCAAATAACCAATATATTAGCCTAACGTACTCATAGGATACTTGGGAATTACAGCCATTTTAAGTATGGATAAAAACAAAAAGGTACCAAAAAAAGAATCTAAGATGTAAAACTGTGAAGGAGCTCAAATGTAGGGATAAAAAATACATATTAAATATAAATTAATATTGGTTTGGGACAGGTGCATACATGTAGAAATTGCAAGGTGATTAAACTACAGGGATGTCGAGAATGTGTATAAATATATCATGTCAGGGTTTTGTAATTTCAGCTGGACTTTAACTTTAGAATATTTAGGATTATTGCCTTGTTTCTACTTGTGTATCTTCGGTTTCCGCTTCTGTGTTGTGCTTTTATTTTGAAAATCTCTGCTTTGAATAAAGGACTGATGAGGATTCAAACGCTGCCGGCGGTTGGTTCAGCTTTTATTTTGAAAATCTCTAGACTAACCGACACAATGAGAGGATTCAGACAATGCTGGGCCGGTGGGTGGGATGGGGAATAAATGAATTAGAGAATTTACTGTCGCTCTGCTCCTCTGACCTTTGACCTCCCAGTATAAAAACACAACACACTCAAATGGATGGACAGGAACATTGGACTTCCTTTTAGCATCTTATTATCACATTCACACAAACTACATCATAAATGTGCCACCGGGCTAAAAATAAAACATATTAAAAGGTGATAATTACCCAATTAACCCTCGCTGTTGATTACTGAGCCATCAGATACGTGTTGTTTACGTCTTGAGATAAAGACACAGTTATATTTGAATGTGATTAAAGGTGTAAATGGTTTCAGGGGGATAATTTACTGTAATTATAACCTCTAATGTTCTGCCTGCATGGGCTGGGGATTTTTAAAGGTGATAGAATATATAAACATACAAGGCACAATGAACAAGGACTTAAATAAATAAAAAATATATAAATAAATTCAAATTAAATTAAAAATCTTATGAATATAAAAATAAGTCAAATGTAAAACATTTAAAAAAGAAATCTAATAAAATTCAAATTAAATTAAAAAAGGAATTAGAAAATACAGTAAATAAATCAAATTAAAAATCAAACCAATTAAAATAAAATAAAAACTAAAGTAAAACGTAAATAAATAAAGTAACAAACGAAGATCTAATTAAATTCAATTAATTAAAAACACAATGCATGCTTTATTAAATCAGATCTCTGTTCGTAAGATTTAAAGAGACTTTATATTTGTTGGTTTAAAAAAATAACATATTGCAAAAAGTTGAAATGCTTTATGAGTTGAACAGTCTCACACTGCGCAGGAGAAATATTAAAATACAATATATCTATATCTGTAAATAAGTGATGGCAGCTTCATTGCTCGGAGGTATTATGGTATTGGATTTTTAATGTCTTTTTTACGACGCCATATTAAGCCGAGCATCGTCTGTCTCTGTCAGTCACGATGCTCGACATCATTCAGATAAATCTCTCTCAGTTTTTCACTAATGTGCTAATAAAATACAGATTGTTCTTCAAGCTTTGTCAGTGTTCTAACCCTTTACCACAGCAATAGCCCCATAAATAGTTTGGGTCAGCTGATATTCATTGGTTGTTTTCCTTTAAACAAACACAACAATAATGAGTATTATGGTCTGATAAATGCTCTGGAGCCTCAGAGCTCTGTTGTTGTGCAGAAACTCCCCGTACCTTCATTACCATGAAAACAGACTCTTTGTTGTATTTAAATATTGAACAGGGAGGATGCAATCTAACAGATTTAACAATGAAGCATGAAACAGAGGTTACGCAAAAGGAGTTTATAGATTTTCAAATGTTGTCCAAAGATGGGCTATTACGACACATGGACAGGTTTTAGGAACATTTTAGTTTAATGTAAGGTTGTAAAAGATAAACATGTTTGCAAATAAAAAGGTGAAGTTAAAGTAAATTATGTAAAAAAGAAACGTATATGCAGTACAGGAGAAATCTCATTAAAACCCCTACCTTTACCTTAAAACAACTATAACACATTACAATTAAATACAAATAAAAGGATTAAAACAAAACAACAAGAAGTAAAATAAAAATGTATTTAAAAAAGTAAAATTAAAGGATTAAAACAACTAAAATAAATTGTGTTTGTGCAGTGAATACATTTCATTTAATTGGTTTTACTGGCAGAATTTCAATCAAAATATGCCCAAACAGAGACACACACAGGAGAAATAATATAACCCTTTTGGTTAATAATTTGATTGTCTTGATAAATGTTTGTTATATATTTGATAAAGCCAGGCTAGCAGTTTCCCTCTACTTCCAGTCATTGTGCTAAGCTAGGCTAACTGCATCCATCTCATTCTTATCTTCCTCAGTTATCTGGAGCGTCCTGGCTTCCTGTTTATCTCTGGGTTTGCTTCTGTTCATGTTATATTTTATTAAACACTCACCATGCAAACACACGCATCATGGGTAACTGGAGCTGAGCTAATGTGTGTGTTGTTGTGACTCACACTGATCCCAATGTTTTCCTTTCAAACAACTTTAAATACGACCGTACACACAGAGCGATCTCTCTGAGCGTCAATATATAACCCGTCTGCATTATTCACCATGACGAGTCCCAGTGAGCGCACTCAGGTGTATCGAGTCTGAACACGCACCTACTGTACATTACATAATCATGGTGTGTGTGTGTGAGGGGATCAGTCAGCTCAGTCAGTAGGGGCTTGGACTGGGAATCTTAGGGTCGCCGGTTCAAGTCCCCAAACAGACATGAAATGTGGTGAGTGGACTGCTACTTGGAGAGGTCCCAGTTCACCTCCTAGGCCCTGCTGTGGTGCCCTTGAGCAAGGCACCGGACACCTCCAATCCCCCCCTCCCCGGGCGCTGCACAATAGCTGCCCACTGCTCCTAGTACTAGGATGGGTTAAATGCAGAGGACACATTTCACTGTGTGAGCTCTGCTGTGTGCATGTGACTAATAAAGAGGGTTTCATCCTCCCATTCTACCTATCTTGATTCTATCTGCAGTATATGTATCGTAATGACTTATGTTTCATGTAAATGATGTTCAAATATAAAAAAATAAGAGATTCAACAAAGTGAAAGATCTAAATTACATTTAATTCAAATAAAAATAACTTAAAATATGAAAAGATTAAATACATTTAAAGAACAACTTATAAAAGGAAATGATTAATTCACTAATGAATAAAATTCATATTTAAATGTATTTTAAAGTCTATCTGTATAATTATGTAAGTGACTCTGGATAAACAGGGCATGATGAGATGATTTGCTTCTAAAACATGAACAAACTCACCAAACTTGGCACTGAAATGTGAAGCAGGTAACATCAGACATTTCAGAATCCTGAAAGTTTGAATTTTATTCTAACTTTTTATTGAATAATTGAACTTTAACTTCTTTCTTTTATACAAATGTCTTTTTTTATTGTATTTAAATCGTTCTGATCTGATTTCCTCTTTTGAGTTAGATATAAAGATGAGTGTGAGAAGAGAATAAGTTAGAAAACACAAGGAGAAGAGTGTGTGTGTGTGTGTGTGTGTGTGTGTGTGTGTGTGTGTGTGTGTGTGTGTGTGTGTGTGTGTGTGTGTGTGTGTGTGTGTGTGTGTAATAATCCAATAAGAAATAAAGTTGTTATCCTGTTAGAGAGTAGCTGTGGCTCGAGGGTTTTCAGTGACAACATGGTTAAATGTCAGAGCCCATCTCTGCAGAGACTAATCGCATGAGTAGAGAGGACACGCACACACACACACACACACACACACACACACACACACACACACACACACACACACACACACACACACACACACACACACACACACACACACACACACACACACACACACACACACAGCATTTTGGGTTTCTGCAGCTTTTAGTAATCGCTGCTCATGTTTCCTCACGTTGCTGAATGTTCTCTAGATGCTGCAGATGTTTCTTCACGTGTTTCTATATGTGTAGCATTTCTGAAGCTGCAGCACGTGATGAAAGAGTTCTGGGCCGCTGCTTGCACCTGTGTAAAGATAGAGGAGTATTTTTGACTATGATCCTTTGATGCATCTATTAATAAGCCTACACTCAGAGCCAAAGGAAAGCTGCAGTGTTAGCGGTGGACTTCCAGGTGTTGAGTAACAGATTTGAACAGAAGGGCTCTTGTGGAGAATATTTTTAAAGTTGAAGAGCGCCTGAGTTTGCAAAAGCAGCAGGTGAGTGTGTGTTGGAGTGTGTGTTGAGGCACATAATTGATTTGGGGTTGTGGATATTTACTGGAGCTTGTGGATGTTAGTCATGCATTTATGCTGCTTTCTGCTGACGCCGCTGTTCCTCAGGTCACAGAGTCACGCTCCGCTCAGCTTTCAGAGTTTTGCAGTTTTTCAACTTGAGTGCTTGTCATCGATGTTTCCCTCTGACATCTGATGAAGGCGGCCGCAGAAACTCCATTTCATGCTACACTGCGTGTGTTTAGTAGAGATCCAAATTCATTTATAAGGATTAGACACCTTTAAAGAGTCCTCTCCTGTTGATGTTCAGGTGTATATCAGTATGTAGCGTCTCTACTTTAAAGAGTCCTCTCCTGCTGATGTTCAGGTGTATATCAGTATGTAGTGTCTCTACTTTAAAGAGTCCTCTCCTGCTGATGTTCAGATGTATATCAGTATGTAGCGTCTCTACTTTAAAGAGTCCTCTCCTGCTGATGTTCAGGTGTATATCAGTATGTAGAGTCTCTACTTTAAAGAGTCCTCTCCTGCTGATGTTCAGGTGTATATCAGTATGTAGTGTCTCTACTTTAAAGAGTCCTCTCCTGCTGGTGTTCAGGTGTATATCAGTATGTAGTGTCTCTACTTTAAAGAGTCCTCTCCTGCTGATGTTCAGGTGTATATCAGTATGTAGTGTCTCTACTTTAAAGAGTCCTCTCCTGCTGATGTTCAGGTGTATATCAGTATGTAGCGTCTCTACTTTAAAGAGTCCTCTCCTGCTGATGTTCAGGTGTATATCAGTATGTAGAGTCTCTACTTTAAAGAGTCCTCTCCTGCTGATGTTCAGGTGTATATCAGTATGTAGTGTCTCTACTTTAAAGAGTCCTCTCCTGCTGATGTTCAGGTGTATATCAGTATGTAGTGTCTCTACTTTAAAGAGTCCTCTCCTGCTGATGTTCAGGTGTATATCAGTATGTAGTGTCTCTACTTTAAAGAGTCCTCTCCTGCTGATGTTCAGGTGTATATCAGTATGTAGAGTCTCTACTTTAAAGAGTCCTCTCCTGCTGATGTTCAGGTGTATATCAGTATGTAGTGTCTCTACTTTAAAGAGTCCTCTCCTGCTGATGTTCAGGTGTATATCAGTATGTAGTGTCTCTACTTTAAAGAGTCCTCTCCTGCTGATGTTCAGGTGTATATCAGTATGTAGCGTCTCTACTTTTCTTGATCTTTAAAATAATAAATTGCATTTCACTTTCAGTATTTGTGTGTCTCTTCTTCTGCAGCAACACAATCAGAGTAATGCTTCACACTTCTCGTCCTCTGTATGAAATCCATAGCTCACCTCCTCCTCCATCCTCGCTTCAGATCCAATTTCATTTCTCACCGCTGACTCCCCCACGACTCACCTCCTCTCACATAATGGAGCCAGTTAATGCTTCCTGCTGCAGGATTCGATATTTCCCACTGAAGAGTACAAATATTACCGCATCTGGAGAAAAACATGGACAGAAAATGTGTTTAAAAGATGTGGAATGAATGATTTTGACTGATTTAAGAAAATTGTCAGCAGGAAGAAAGAAATATAAACACATATAATTGATGTATGATGATGATAATCTGTAAAGTAATTAAAATGATCAGATAAATGTTGTAAAATAAGAAGTACAATATTTTTGTAAAAACCTTTTCTTAAAATGCAAAAAAACTAACAAATAAACAATTATCTGGATATTAATATATATTAATTAAGGAGTAACCGGTATCTGTAAAAATAAGTTAACTACTCAAAGATAATATCAATGCAAGAGAAATATTTACACAAAGTATAGATAACCAATATCTAAAGTACAGGAAAGAATATGAAAAAAAAAGACCCAAATGTTTCAATTTGAAACCCACAATTAACAGGAATTAGGAAAGGAAATATGGACGGCGACGTGTTTTCAGAGCCACTCAGAGACAGGCTCTGTATAAATCTGAGACCTGTAATGTAATGTTGAGAAGGGTAGGGGACCTTTAAGGCAAATGTGGTCTGAGACTGAAAACCAAAGATAATCTGACTTTTTCTGGCTTTAAAAGCAGCCGTGTTGTCAGAGCGTCTCACTGTGAAGAAACTGATATCTGCAGACAGAGGAGGAAGAGGAGCAGGATGATGGAAAGGAGAGTAAGATCATTGTAGAGGAGAAGCTCCTCCCAAGTGGATAATAAAACTCTCGGAGCAGAGAGAAGAGGACGAGCTGAAGGGAGCAAATTGTTTTCCGTGGTCGGAGGATTGGATTTAAAACGGTCAGAGATTGATGTCAGAGAGCGGGATGAAGGAACACCACCTCCTCTTTGTTTTTAGGGAAGTCCTGAAACAAAATGACAGAGAATGAGTTTTACTTTCCAAAGAAAAAGCTTGCGTCTGTTTCCAAAACTACTGTAAACCCTGCAATCAGTGCTGGAAGTTACGTTGTATCACAGCGAGCAGTATTGTGATTACTGTGAAATGGAAGATATAATAAAGTTGACTCAAATGAAGAACAAGAAATATACCCGGTGACTTTCCATGAATTACCTCCGGAACATAGTGACATCACTGTGGAACATAACTTACGCTCCTATTGGCTAGCGATCCAACACATTGTATCTGATAGGCTAAGGGGCGGCACATCTTTGAGCAGTTGACCAATCAGAACAGAGCCAGTCAGCTCAGAGTTAATTCCTTAGTTTTTTTGCTTTAACTTCAGATATTTAATAAATATTTGAATTTCATTTTTGTTTTTTATTGAACTTTCTAAAATGATTCTTTATGTTTATATAAATATTTGAAATGTTTATTTGTTTACTTTAACTTCTCATCTTTTTTTAAATAACTTTATTTGATCATTTTATTTCACATTCTAACTTTAACTCGTTCGGTAATATTATTTCTAAAATTTAAATTCCCTTTTTTTAATTATTATAAAAACAGAGCAACTTTCCCAAAAGCACTCAAACTCCATCCTTGTTTTCAGACTATTTGAATACTTTTGAAACCACCGTTTGGTCATCAGAAATAAGCTTATTAAATCCTGCAGATGTGGAGCCGTCCAGAGGAGGTTTTTTGGCCTTCTGGATTTGAAATGTAAATTCAAGTTATTAAACTAGCTAGTTCTACTGTCGAGGGGAAGACTGAATATTCTCCTCAGGTTTTTCAGAGATTTTGAAACCCTTGCCGTCATTTATCTTAATGTCTGCATTATGTATAACGAGGGGAATCTCTCTACTGTCTCCAGGAAACAGACGCTCACAAATGTCTTTTTCCTCCAACACAGCGGGCTCCGTCAGACAAACGATCCACGCTCAGGGAGGATGGTTTTAATATCCCACCATTAACAGCGCTGAGACCCCCCACCCACTCAAACGTGGGTGCGTTTGATTCTGCATCAGTGGGGAGTCTTTGTGCATCTGTCTTCACTGTCACTGCTGATGGTTTCCATACAGAGTCATTACACCATGCTGTGGTGCACACCTGCAGACACGATGCTTATGTAACGTCCATCACACACACACACACACACACACACACACACACACACACACACACACACACACACACACACACACACACACACACACACACACACACACACACACACACACACACATCAAAGCTGCCTGTCTCTGTACTTACATATGCTTTTAATGCGCTGTTAATGGTCGATGAAAGGTTGACTTTTTAACCCTGGGATGCATAAGATGTCAAAAATGACCCGCATACATTTTCTAAGGATCTTATGGGAACCTTTGATTCTTATCCGCTGTAGCTGTCAGGAATACATTTACTGTAGACCACACAGACTACATCAGAAGTAGACTTTTAAAAATGTCACAATATCTCCTCATGTTCAAACTCCTTCTTCATGTGGCCCTTATCATCTTCTCTGAAAAATGTTTCATTCTATGTCGTAGTACAACATCTCTTCAGGTTGTGTTAACCCCAGACCTTATTTCAGGCTAACAACCAAAAACACTTCCAGAAAACCATTGACTTCCAGACCAGGGAAGAGGAAGTGCTAAAATACTGATTCAGGGTTTAGGACTCATTCCTGCAGGTCTGTGTTGGTTATTGTGGTTACTTTGCAGGATATAGCAGATAATATATACATAACATTAAAAGGAAAAGACAAGAGGTGTGAAGCCTGGTGTGAAACATCTCTATCCCACACACTCTTAATTTGCTGCACTTTGGACTCTTTCTGGAACAAACAGAGGAACATCACAGGTCAGAGGTGATTCTTGCTGCAGTTCCTGAGTGCTTCTGACCAGAAAAGCTCTCCCTCACCACTTCCATTTGTTTTTATATCGCCCTGCCTCCACATCACACAAAATGTCAGTGAAGGATCCTGCTTCAGTCATTTCACCTCCGTTTCTGGGTCAGCGAAGCTAACTTCTAATGAAGTACTCAGATCGTGTACTTGAGTAAAGTAGAAGTACTCAGATCTTGTACTTGAGTAAAGTAGAAGTACTCAGATCTTGTACTTGAGTAAAAGTATGAGTACTCAGATCTTGTACTTGAGTAAAAGTATGAGTACTCAGATCTTGTACTTGAGTTAAAGTAGAAGTACTCAGATCTTGTACTTGAGTAAAGTAGAAGTACTCAGATCTTGTACTTGAGTAAAGTAGAAATCCTGCATTCAAAATGTCCCTCGAGTAAAAGTAGGAAAGCATGGTAACTTCTGCTACTGAAGCAATGATTTACTGAGTGTGTGTTATTGAGTGCTACGTGTATCCGTTGCTGTCGTTGCACGTGACAGTGACAGCTGATGTTTTGGAAGACGAAGCATCTTACAGAGGTTTTGCTGACTCAGATGATCAGCCGTGTTTATTCACACCAAAGAAATGAGAGTTTTCCGCTGCAAACAGACACCGATTAATAAATGTTACCATCGGCAGTTTTCGTTTGATGCTGTCAACGATGGAGTTTCTCTATGAAAGGAAGGTTTACTGCCAGCTGGAGCTTTTCTCCTTAAATTGACTTTTTATCTCAGATTTTGTCTTTTTTTAGTTTTTCAAAATGTTTTTAACATTACTTTTTTTTCTCCACAGCAAAAGTTCCTTTATAGTCTTCTTATTCGTAGTCTTCTTATTGTTCCCTTATGCTACAAAGAAGACCTCTCATTAAACACGGTAGTGAGAATATGGCATCACGGAATATTGCATTTAAGACTCTGGAAGTGAAAAAGGTCTGGGAGCAAAACCCTTCAGCAGTGTTTCTCCTTCTTATTGGCTTCTTGAAACCATTTCTTTAGATGCGTTGACACTTTTAAGGTTGGATTTTATTAAAAAGACAGCCTTACATCGACTGGGCCTGTTCCAATGATAGGATGCACATCTTTGTGAAGCCGGCAATAAAGGCAGCAGAGGGGCGGTGGAATAAAAAGCAGTGGGGAGGATTCATATTTCTTGTTGAGCACGATGCGAGAACACAATGGGCCTTTCGTCGTACCGCATGTTGATTTAAAATGAATATCCTGCCAGATCTCTGTGTGACACGTCTGTAGCCACAGAGAAGTCATGCATAAATGGAGGAGATGGAAAATATGTGTTGCAGAAGGGCAGCCTGGGAAAAAGACGGATGGTGGCCAGTTTTCCCAACAGGATATTTAATATGGAGACAGGCTGACAGGAGCACCCTTCCTTCAGTCCATCATTCCCACTGGGTGACAATAGTCATGACTTATGGTAATGTGGAGCTGGTGAAGAATACACTCACACTCAGAGGGGGGGCAGAAACAGAAATATACATTCATTAAGTAAACCTGAATTTCTCGCCCCGTTTGTTTATCTTTTTTCATGATTTTATTCCAACATTTTAATTATTATTATTATTATTTATTTTGTTTGTTTGTTTATTTCTATTTTCTGAAATGATATTGTTTCAGTGCACATGTATCAGAAAACTGTAAGACATGTGTTTCTTATTCTCTTTTACTCGATTTGTTGTTGAAAGCATTTATTTATTTATTATTTGCATTATTTTTTATGCAGTTTCTTGGGATTTTTCCAAGATAGCTTCTAGAAATGAGTAAGAATGGTCTTGTTGTTCCAGTAGTATGATGAGTGGGTTTCTTGCACCCGGAGCACGGATGCTGTGTTTGTGTCGTAAACACGTCATAGTTCAGGTCCGCTGTAACCTGTAATCACTGTCACCTTTCTGCACACGGCTCACAGGAAATCTTGCAGTGGAAATGCCACTTCACTCACAGAAAGAAAAAAACCTGTCATTTTTATGGAAAAAGAACATTTGTTCAGATAAAATCCTGCAGAAAAAAAGGGAAGAAATAATGACAATCAATATGTGGATAAATGGGGATGGCTTAAGGTGAGTGGGAATGATGAGATATGATCACAGGATGAAAGGGAGCAATAGATGAGGAGATGAGGAGATAAGGGAGGATTGAATCTCCTCCTTAGCGAGGTCAGCACTCTCGGTAATAAACGATATTTGGGATCATTTCTCAAACTGCTTTCCTTTCTCGTGCATTTGCACATTTCCCAGCCTCGCTCGCAGGGGAGGAATTACCCTCCGTTTGCAGCTTTGTGCTTTATATAAAATATAAATTCATATATGTATAAAAACCCTCCTCCTTCGTGCTGAGGATGAATGTTGGTGATAAAGTTTGGAGGGAAATCCTTCTTCTGATCTGGCAGGTTAACAGAGCGAGAGGCCGGGTCATTGTGCGTCCATAAAATATCTTCATACACTCCAAAACTCATCCAGCAGTGTGTGTGTGTGTGTGTGTGTGTGTGTGTGTGTGTGTGTGTGTGTGTGTGTGTGTGTGTGTGTGTGTGTGTGTGTGTGTGTGTGTGTGTGTGTGTGTGTGTGTGTTGCAGATCTATACTTTTTATATGAGCCACAGTTTTCTCTCCTTGTTGCTTCTGAGAGAAGATCGAGAAAATATTACGAGTTGTGCTTTAATGGGACAGTTTCTTTTATTGCTTTATGATTTAGAAGCAACATGATGCACAACTAACCTCATAAATGCACTAAAACAGAAACACATTCAGAAAACCATTGACCTCCAGACCAGGGGACAGCAAGTGATATCATGCTGACTCACGCCAGGGTTTAGGACTCATTCCTGCACCACTCTCTCGTAGATTTGACTCTATGACACAGTTTAATCCGCTCCTGCAGGTCCAGCAGTGTTGTCTGTTTGACCTCACATGAGCTCCCTGAATATGTGGGGTTTCCCCCCGGACGCTGCAGGGGTTCCCAGTGTCTCCCAGGTGCTTTAAGTACATTACATGTCCTAAAGCGCCCTCAGGGAGTCGCACAAAGTTCATGATTAAATAGTTCCCATTAAGTCTTCTGCAGAAGCGAATTATAAACCACCAGATCACATATTTAACCCGTGGGCGACTCCTGAATCATTAATGCTGGAGGTCCGTGCGGTGGCTGACCCTCTGAATACTGCATGCACAATCTCATATATTATGTATCATTATATATAAAGGTCGTCTATCAGGTCTTCCCCACCACACCTGTCTCCCAGGCAGATGTAGCGTTTAAGTTTGCAATTAAACTTGTGCAGGAGACTTTTACGGAACACTTTGAGCATATTAATACTTTAAATCTTCATTGTACGATGCATTCGTTGCCCTCGGCTCATAAAAGAGATGCAACGCGACAAGTTATTACTGAGAAGTGGTGAGATACGGCAGCCATACTTAATAAGTTTAATATGAATGTGCATCCTGCAGTTCATTCACACCCACGCAGACACTTTTCACGACGACAGAAAGTGATATTAATTAAAACATATTCGCTTTTTAATCCGTTTATGGGCTTTTATGCGTTATACTTCAGTTTTCATCGGGACAAAGTGTTCTCGTTGGTGTGTTGGAGGGAAGGCAAACCCACAGAGATCAGCGAGTCAGCAGATATAATGTCCAAACACTCAACGCAATACGTGAGAAAAGTGCAAATACAAATAAGATGAATTACAGGCCAGCGTGCACGCTTCTAATGACTCCATTTATGCACGAGTTTTAATGATGTGTAGCGAGTCCTAACATTGGAGGAAATGTATAACGACAGTGTTTATTTGACTGTGCATTACTTATTATATCTTATATGTGTATATTGTTCTTATTCTTGCAAATTATTTGCAGATTTATGTCGATTTATTCTATTTTTAACTGAATCGAGAGAAGCCTGCAAACTATATTTGTTGTTCCTGAGATTACAGACAATAAAAGGTCTCGATTCTGAGGTTTTTTTGCATTATTTTACAGGTTCTACTTTTGATTGAATGTTTATTCTGTGTTGCATTGTTGGTGATTTTTCTCTATACATAGTTATTGTGCATATGACGATGAAGCTTTTGAATGAGAAGATATTGAGTGTTTATGAGGTGGCACTTACTGTAAATGGTCCTAAAAATCTGAAATCCTGTCATTATCTGTCTGCTCTAAACATATTTCAGGAGTCTGGGCTCCGGTGATCCTTGTGGCTAACCAACATGATGTTTTATTGCCAGAATAAAATGAAATATGAGCTAATACCGGGAATTAAGAGGTTAGTATTTCCCATCAAGTCTCATTTAATTTAAATCCTGTTTCCTGGAGGGAAAAGCTGAAGGACTCTGGGATTGTAGCCTTTGCAGACCATTTACATGCACTGAAACCTATAGAATACTCTACAGGAGAGGGAACACCACAAAAAGAAGAATAGGGCCTCTTTAACACAACCTTTAACATGCTAAAAGGTTGGAGAAAATGTAGTGGCAATGCCAATACTAAATGTTGTATTTGTACCAATATTTCCGGGTAATTAATGAAAGTCTAAAAGATATTTCTGTCTGAATCTGATTTATAGGCCAACTGATTGGTACTGCCATCCAAAGAGCCAAATAACCTTTTCCTCAGATCATGTTTAGCATCAGAAGCATCTGAATTACTCGGTTTCTCTTGCACACTTGACAAATCAACAGTGAATAAAGAGGTCAGCTTTCTCTCTCAGAGTCACAGCTGCTGATGGATCCTGATGAATAAGGAGCTACAATCAAGCATTAAGTTGTGGTGTAAAATATCAAACGACAATCTGATTACATGTCTAACAAGCCATGATGTCACCCTCAATTAACCTTTTGATCGGCTTTAATCTGATTTGGGTACTTGCAGGATATCTGGAGTACGTAATAAATGCTGGAAACTACAACTATTACTGTGCATAACTCATCCACACGGCCTCGCACACTGGCGCCAAGCTCTTATCATTACCACAAATCAGTGGGTCTTTCTATAAATGTGTGTTCTCTCAGTGGTGTAGAGATAGTGCAGCTGGTTAAACAGATGTGTTTCGCTCCCCAGAGCATTAATGCTGTTAATCACCTTCATAAACACCGCCTCGCTGCAGGGAATAAAAAACATGACAAAAAATAAATAAATGGTGCGCATGGAAAACCCCAGTCTTCCTTTTGTTGTTTGCTGTCCATCCTATCATTGGAACAAGTCAGTGAAAGGTTGTCCTTTCAATAAAATCCAACTTTAAAGTGTCAAAACATCTTTTCCCAGTCACAGAGAAAATAATATTAAAGATTCCTTGTTGCTAAGAGAGTATAAAGGAACTACAGCACGGTCACATGACTTCACGTCTCCACCGCTAAGCTAAAGGAGGCTAATGTTGGGCTATAAAGGAACTACAGCACGGTCACATGACTTCAGGTCACCACCGCTAAACTAAAGGAGGCTAATGTTGGGCTATAAAGGAACTACAGCACGGTCACATGACTTCACCTCACCACCGCTAAGCTAAAGGAGGCTAATGTTGGGCTATAAAGGAACTACAGCACGGTCACATGACTTCACGTCTCCACCGCTAAGCTAAAGGAGGCTAATGTTGGGCTATAGAGGAACTACAGCACGGTCACATGACTTCACGTCACCACCGCTAAACTAAAGGAGGCTAATGTTGGGATATAAAGGAACTACAGCACGGTCACATGACTTCACGTCGCCACCGCTAAACTAAAGGAGGCTAATGTTGGGATATAAAGGAACTACAGCACGGTCACATGACTTCACGTCGCCACCGCTAAGCTAAAGGCGGCTAATGTTGGGCTATAGAGGAACTACAGCACGGTCACATGACTTCACGTCGCCACCGCTAAGCTAAAGGCGGCTAACGTTGGGCTATAAAGGAACTACAGCACGGTCACATGACTTCACGTCACCACCGCTAAGCTAAAGGCGGCTAATGTTGGGCTATAAAGGAACTACAGCACGGTCACATGACTTCACGTCACCACCGCTAAGCTAAAGGATGCTAACGTTGGGCGTGATGACATTTAGTGGTTTCATTTAGTCACTTGGTAGCAACCTCTATTTTTAAATTCAACAGTGGGGTATTTACTGACGTGTTTTATGTCGTGGAACAAAACGTTTGAATCTCTGCAGCTTGTGCTCTTTTATACGGTAGTCTTTATTATATATATTATCAGGAGACATTTATTGTCCCGCTGTGTTCTCTCAGTGATGTAGAATAAGGGCAGCTGTTATTAATCTCTGATAATCACCTTCATAAACACCGCCTCGCTGCAGGGAATACAATAAACTGAAACGGAGGCCTTTTATTATTTTATTTTTTTTACTATGACTCACGCGGACTGACAAACCGTTCCAGAGTACAATGGCACGTCCTCCCACTGTTCCTCTGACACAAATCAATGTGTTTTTCTGCAGAGAGGAGCAGGAGGACGGGTCTCCTTTCATCCGCAGACACACATTAAAGTTTCTGTACGTGTTGTGTAAGGCATGACTCACAGACTGAATATAAAGCAGAGTTTACTGTACGTGAGAGGACCACTATATCTGAGAGAGGACCAGAGAGTGTATCTGAGAGAGGAGCAGAGACTATATCTGAGAGAGGACCAGAGAGTGTATATCTGAGAGAGGAGCAGAGAGTGTATATCTGAGAGAGGACCAGAGACTATATCTGAGAGAGGAGCAGAGAGTGTATCTGAGAGAGGAGCAGAGACTATATCTGAGAGAGGAGCAGAGACTATATCTGAGAGAGGAGCAGAGAGTGTATCTGAGAGAAGAGCAGAGACTATATCTGAGAGAAGAGCAGAGACTATATCTGAGAGAAGAGCAGAGACTATATCTGAGAGAAGAGCAGAGACTATATCTGAGAGAGGACCAGAGACTATATCTGAGAGAGGAGCAGAGACTATATCTGAGAGAGGAGCAGAGACTATATCTGAGGGAGGACCAGAGACTATATCTGAGAGAGGACCAGAGACTATATCTGAGAGAAGAGCAGAGACTATATCTGAGAGAGGAGCAGAGACTATATCTGAGAGAGGAGCAGAGACTATATCTGAGGGAGGACCAGAGACGGTATCTGAGCCACCTCAGAAATGCATGTGGCAGCTTTTTTACAGGAAGTGTTTCATAATCTGTTATGCAGGTGTATCTGCAGCAGAAATATCCTCAGAGTGTAAATATAGTTTATTGATGCGTGGATGTAAATAACATGGGTTTTTTAAACTGTTGCGTAATGACTTTGATTGTTTTGCACCTCTTCTGCTCACACTCAGTGACTAAAGCGACCTCGTGTTTTGCTTTTATAGCCCATATTTATTTTCATTTGCAAAACCTCTTCTTGTTTTTATGTCATATTCCAATGGTACTTAAATGGGCATCCATGTTGACTGCTTTTTTCTATATCACGCCTATATTACACGTTTACACACCAGTATTATACCGTTACTACACCCAGTATTATACACAAATTACACTGTTATTTCAACCTTATTCACAATCATGTTCCCCTATTACCTCCCTGTTTCACCCTCATTACACATAGGATATAAACAGTGAAAAACAAAATATAGTTGAAGGTTTTCCACAAAATGTGCAAATCTAATCCAACAATAAAACAGTTACACGAAGTAGGTCGAGAGCAGGGGTTTATATATCATTTTAGACGATGTTTGTGTGTGTGTGTGTGTGTGTGTGTGTGTGTGTGTGTGTGTGTGTGTGTGTGTATGAATGGAAGGAAGACAGTTTCAGGGATGCAACATCCATATTGATCGGCCTATAGTCTACACCTACACAGGTATTTTTAAAGCAGCTTTTTGTACGTGCTTTGGCTTTTTGTTTACCAGAAAATGGTTTTGAAAGCAGCTTTAGTCGAACTCCTTGCAGGGTGAAGATTATCAGAAAAGAGAGGGGTTTTTTTTTTGGCTTGGAACATCAGAAAAGTATTTGGAGGCGACATTTACTTGAAACATTTTATTATTATTATATTTTATTATTATATTTTATTATTATTATATTTTATTATTATTATATTTTATTATTATATTTTATTATTATTATATTTTATTATTATATTTTATTATTATTATATTACATTTTATTATTATTATATTTTATTATTATTATATTTTATTATTATTATATGTATTATTATTATATTTTATTATTATTATATTTTATTATTATTATTATTATATTTTATTATTATTATTATATTTTATTATTATTATATTTTATTATTATTATATTTATTATTATTATATTTTATTATTATTATATTTTATTATTATTATATTTTATTATTATATTTTATTATTATTATTATATTTTATTATTATTATATTGTATTATTATTATATTTTATTATTAAAAAGTACATTTTTATTTTGACTTCTTTATTATTATTTGTAATTTATTTCGTCTACACTTTCGATTAATTGTGCAGCTGTCATTTAACCCCGTGATGCATTAATTAATGAATAACCGTGCGCTGCAGGAGAGGCTGTTTCATCTTGTAAAGTGCTGATGTGACAGGAACACACAGGAACATATTCTCTCACATTATATCACTGTCTGTCTCATTAGCAGCTCGTTAAGATGTGAATGATCTCCTCCGGGGGGGTGTTCTACTTCACCAGCCTCTCAGGCGGCTTCTGGTCCCACATAAATCTCCCTCCCGGCGAACACGGGTATCGATCTGCTGTTCCTCTGACCTTAATCTCACTTAGGAACGAGATTAAAAGTGAGACGAGCGTCGCAGCGACGAGGAGACGCCGACCTCTGAAACAACAACCAACGAAGAAGAGGTCCTGTTCTGTTTGTTGGGGTGTTTCCTCTCCTGTGTGTTCTATAATTTCAATAAAGTACTATCTATCAATCTATCTATCTATCAATCAATCTATCAATCAATCAATCAATCAATCAATCAATCAATCAATCAATCAATCTATCAATCAATCTATCTATCTATCTATCTATCTATCTATCTATCTATCTATCTATCTATCTATCTATCTATCTATCTATCTATCTATCAATCTATCTATCAATCTATCTATCAGTCTGTCTGTCTGTCTGTCTGTCTGTCTGTCTGTCTGTCTGTCTGTCTGTCTGTCTGTCTGTCTGTCTGTCTGTCTGTCTGTCTGTCTGTCTGTCCGTCCGTCCGTCCGTCCGTCCGTCCGTCCGTCCGTCCGTCCGTCCGTCCGTCCGTCCATCCATCCATCCATCTATCTATGTTTCTGTGCATGTCAATGGTCTGCAAAGGCTAAAATCCCAGAGTTCAGGAACATAGGGACATCACTTTGGAATACTCTCACTCCTATTGGCTAGCGCTCAATCACATTGTACACCATAGGCTAAGGGGACGGGACATCTCTAAGCTGGTTGACCAATCACAACAGAGCCGGCCCAGCTAACCAATCAGAGCGGAGTGGGCTCTGGTTTCAGACAGAGGGTGAAAAGAGGTGCTGCAGCACAGGCAGTCTGAGAAAAATAAAGAGCTTTCTGAGATAAGATTCAACTTTATTGTCATTGCACAGAGTACAAGCACTAGGACAAAGAAATGCGGTCTCTGCATTTGACCCATCCTAGTGTTAGGAGCAGTGGGCTGCCATTATGTACGGCGCCCGGGGAGCAGTGTAGGTAACCAGTGTCTTGCTCAGGGACACCACGGTGGCACTTGGTCTTTCGGGGACTTGAACTGGTGACCTTCCAGTTCCCAGGCCAACCCCCTATGGACTTCGCCACCACCGCCCTCGGCTTCTGAACATTAAAGCATGGAGACATGTCCCAGGAGAGACACAGAATACAAGAAGCAACCAGAAAATGTTTTAAATACTTCTTATATTTTTAAATAAACTGTCCCTGTAAGAAGTGTTTGAGGTGAGATGCTTCAATCCTTCCCTTTTTCCTTTTGCAGAACTTCTATAACGAGTTTTGGGAGAGATGCCCTTCACATGTCCCAAATGTTTTAAAGCCAAAGTCACAAAAAGGACAAATCAAATTCCCTTTAAGTTGCCACCAACATAATTCATTTATCTGTGTACCCTACCACACACACACAAACACACACACACACACACACACACACACACACACACACACACACACACACACACACACACACACACACACACACACACACACACACACACACACACACACACACACACATTTTTTTATTATTGCTCACTGTTTGTTTCAGAGTCTCATTACAGAAATGGACAGCTTCCATCATCGGCCAAAAATGCCGTCTGTCCAGCAATTAGCCTGGTCCCCGAAGGTCTTCTCCCGCTGATTGAACCGGCAGCCAGACATTAATGTTTGCTTCTAACGAGGCGTTCAGAGCCAGAGCCGTTTTCCAGGAAAAACTCTAATTTAAGACGGGTTTGTCACACAAGTACAGGCTTGTCTGGTAATGATGTTGCCTCTAAATATTGATATCCTACACTGCATCATAACTTCGATTGCTTTTTTAAACCTGTCTTATGTTTAGCTTGTTTTATTTCTTGGATATTTAATGCCACTCGCCTTAGTGGGGTTTGCAGATATTCGTGTATTTGTCCTTTACAGTAGTGGCAAAATATTGGCTTATCTTACAGAAAATGTGTTAAAAAATATCAAAATGACTTCTGTTTTTGCACAAAATATCCAAATGCAAGCGCTTACAATGAGCCATGTCCATTTATGTGCATTTACTAAAACGTTTCATGCTGTCTTTGGGGTTTTTATATACTTATACTCACAAACGTTCAACATTTGTGAGTATAACATTTCAAGGTTTCAAGGTTTTATTGGTCATATGCACAGCAGACACAACGTATATGTTGGCAATGAAATCTTATAGCCCATGCTCCTCCAACAACTCAACATACATGGTGCAAATAAGATAAATAAAATAGAGCAAAAGAGAGAAGAATATTTACAGTAACAACAATAAAGATTTGAGGATGTGAAATATATACATATTTGGAATACATTGAAAGTATTTAAACACTTTACACTGTTGAATGAGGAGGTATGGACAGATGCATATATTATGTATAGCAGATGTATATGGCAGATATGTATAATATATAGATATGTGTACTATAAACAGATGTGTATAATATATATATATATATATATATGTATGTGTGTACTATAAAAAGATGTGAGTAGACATTCACACAGCTCAGGAGTTCAGCAGTCTTATAGCTGTGGTATAAAACTGTCTCTGAGTCTGGTGGTCTTGGTCCGGATGCTGCGGTACCGTCTGCCAGACGGCAGCAGACAGAACAGATTGGTGCTGGCTGATGGGGGTCCATTAATATCCTACCGACCTTCTTCCTACACCGCTGGGTGTAGAGGTCCTCCATGGATGGCAGCTCCGTCCTGGTGATGTGCTGAGCAGTTTTCACCACCCTCTGTAGAGTCTTACGGTTGAGGGCGGTGCACCTGCCATACCAGGCGGTGATGCAGCCAGTCAGGATACTCTCGATGGTGCACCTGTAGAAGTTGCAGAGTATCCTGGAGTCCATGTTGAACTTCCGCAGCCTGCGGAGGAAGAAGAGCCGCTGTCGAGCCGTCTTGGATATGACCCTGGTGTGATGTGTCCATGTCAGGTCCTCACTGATGTTTACCCCGAGGAACCTGAAGGTGCTGACTCTCTCCACAGGAGTCCCGTCGATGGTGATGGGTGTGTGTGCCTCTCTCTGCCTCTTCCTGTAGTCCACAATCAGCTCCTTTGTTTTGCTGACGTTGAGATGGAGGTTGTTGTCCTGGCACCAAGATGTCAGGGCTCTGACCTCCTCTCTGTACGCCGTCTCGTCGCCGTCTGTGATCAGGCCGATGACGGTCGTGTCGTCAGCAAACTTGATGATGGTGTTGGAGCTGTGTGTGGCCACGCAGTCGTGCGTGAACAGGGAGTAGAGGAGAGGGCTGAGCACACAACCCTGAGGGGCTCCGGTGTTGAGGGTCAAGGTGGAGGATGTGATGTTCCCCATCCGCACTGCCTGGGATCTGCCCGTTAGGAAGCTCATGATCCGGTCACAGTGATGATTGACAAACATGATTCCCTGAGAGTGTAAATCAGTGGGACTTGGCATTTAGTGCATGCTTAGAATAGAAGAGGAGGAAAAGGCTACTTCTCCACACATAACAGCTGATATTTATCATGCCTTTCCCTTTGTGTGAGACTTCTATTTATAACTGGAGGGCATTTTTATTGGTTATTTTACAGGAGGTGAAAGACTCTTTACTGCTCAAGCTGCAGTCTGTAAAATCCAGACGTGAACCACTTGGATGGCATTAAAATGATGGAGACGCTCTGGTGGAAGTCATCTAAACACAGCCCACAGTCTGGAATAATGTCCTCCTACACTTAAACTCTGGAGTTACTGCGAGTATCTGTCTGATTCGAAGATAGAAAACTACATTTTTATTTTGCAATAAGTCATCCCAGACTTCTGATACTGCCTTTATGTGTAAACAGATACCTTGTTAGATCTTAAACAGGTCTTTTAAATAAAGGTAAACAGCCTGAAACCAATGCTCAATAAAAAGGAAAACCTCTTCAGCCCTGCAATGACCTCCTCCTGACCGGCTGCCTGTGAGCACCCAAACTCAGCCTTGTGCCTCCAGCACGCACCCTGCTGCTATGCTCGGCTCACTGCCTAACGCTGAGCCTCGGAACAACGGGCAGAGTTGACCCAGCGCTTCGAATAATGAGTGATGGGATTATCTTGGATGGTAAAAAAATCCCTCACAGCAAGTGCACTGTCCTTAATTAGGGCAGCAGTGGCTCAGTCAGTAGGGACTTGGTCTTGGGACCGAAGGGTCGCCGGTTCACGTCCCGATCGGACCAAAAAAATATGGAGTGAGCTGGTAGCTGGAGAGGTGCCAGTTCTCCTCCTAGGCCACTGCCGAGGTGCCCTTGAGCAAGGCACCTAACCTCTATCTGCTCCCTTGGCGCCGGGTACCTGGCTGCCTCTCTGCTCTGCCCCCTCTCCTCTGCATATGGTTGTGTGTGCATGTCTGTGTGTTTAATGTGTGTCAACACAACAGAGTAGAGAAAAGCAATTTCCCTGTAAGGGATTAATAAAAATATGTCTTCTTCTTCTTCCCACAAGAGACACACACACTGTGTTGCTGTTTTTTTATGATTCATTTATCATCTATCTTTGAAGGATAAAATCTTAAATATGATTAACATCTTAATAAATTCTGTATGTTTTTCAGTAAAAAAGATATGTTTTTAATTTGGTACAATAGAAATATATATATATATTTATATATTTTTTTATAGAGTTTCAAAATATGTTGCAAAGCATCGGAATAATATTTTAATCCCAACTTTTAGAAATGTTTTTTTTTTGCGTTATTCATGTAAAGTGTTGGAATACTTTTAAAGAATTATCATTATTATCATCATTATTGTTGTTATTATTATTATTATTGTTATTATTAATAAAATAGTCTATGATTAAGATAAATATAATGGATAACATACATTAAATAAATTGCAATCGTTAATATTTATTCTTGCATTCAAGCTCAAGAAACTGATCGTATAAAATGTTAAAATAAATCTGTTAAATCTGAATTATCTTTGCAAAAATACATTTGTTTTTTTAAAGTCTGTTTTGATTGGAGGAAAAACCAGATGCGGAACAAAACCGGAAGTACCTGTCCATGACGTCACAGACTGAAAACGTAAACAAACTCCGTGTTGCGACATCTCTGTTGTTGTTTTCGTCTGACAGTTTGTCGCTTTGTTAGCTTTTTAAAACCCTGCTCATAGTCTCCAGTCTTTGTGTTCATGGTGAGACTTTATTTTAATGTGAATGTCGATGTGAAAACTGAAAATCAATCGCGTTTAAATCCTCTTTTATCGGATGCTAATGTATGCTAACTAGGTCGTATGCTGACATGCTAATAACTGTGTTTTCATGACGAAAAAACGATTTGTCCTTTAAATATCTTGGGTTTTCCTCCTGTGTCAGGTTGTGGTGGAGCTGTAGTTCACCGGTGAGCTGACGGTAACGGGAGACAGTCATCATGGCTCAGCAGAGAGGAGTCAACAGCCTGCAGTTCAACCAGGATCAGAGTGAGCTAACAGCTAGCATCATCAAACGATTGGTTGTTAGTCCGAAGTGACACCTTCACAGTTCACAGTGCATGTTAAGTCCAAACCTCAAATTATAACGGAGTTATTAACATAATTCAAATGGAAAACAGCAACATGTGTATGCTTGAAGCTTGACATACTTGCATTGTACTTGAATAAATCACTTCAGCAGTTGTAAATGCTAGTATTTTCGTACCTCCAAAAAAACGATAAACTGAGAACTGACATCATATGTTAAAAGCTGCTCTCATGTTCTGTATACAAAATGTGAATTTGCAAAGCAGCTGAACCAGCCAAACATAAATGCATGTAAATAAAAGTAATATTTTGTCACTGAGATGTAGTGAAGAAGTAGAACCCTGCATGAGAGGAAATGCTCAAGTAAAGAAAAAGTACCTCTTAATTAAGTGTTTGAGTTCATTTAAATCTCTCTTCCATGAATGCAGGCTGTTTCTGCTGTGCTATGGAGACGGGAGTCAGGATTTATAACGTGGAGCCGCTGATGGAGAAAGGACACCTGGGTGAGAGGAGATTTTTATTTGCATTAATGGTAAACACTCATGATGCTCAGTTGGAATTCCTCTAGTAGCGGTGGGGTTTAGTATTACCTGTGTTGGTCAGCAAAATTGGTTTGATTTTTTCCCTGTTGTAACCCGACTGTAATTCTCTCCAGTCTAGAGATGACAAGTTTTCAAAGTGTGTGTGTGTGTGTGTGTGTTTGTTTCCAGACCATGAGCAGATAGGCAGTGTGGCGTCCTGCTCCATGCTACATCGATCTAATCTGCTGGCATTAGTCGGAGGAGGAATCAACCCAAAGTTCTCTGAAATATCTGGTGAGTTGCAACAAGTCACTTATTATTATTATTATTTGTTGGTATTATTATTATTATTATTATTATTATTATTATTATTATTTGTTGGTATTATTATTATTATTATTTGTTGGTATTATTTTACAATAATGTAATTGTTATTAAATTATTCATATTTTGTTGTTTTATTATATTTTTAATATTATTATTATTGCATTTACATTTGTTGAAAGGATTATCTTCTGTTCTAATATTTAAAAATAAAAACATACTGTGAGTTTTTCAATATTTTTGGACACACTCAAAACAGGATATTCTAAAACATCATCTTGGAGAAACCAATGTTTTTTGTCAGACCAAAAAGATGCTTTATCCAACATAAAATCCACTGCTTTAATCTAATATTGTTGGTGTTAAGCCTTTCAAAAACAGCTGGGTGAATTAATAATAAGATTAATCATAAACTAAATGTCACTTCATCTGAACTCTTGTTTACCCGTCAGTGCTGGTGTGGGACGATGCTCGGGAATCTCGAGACGCGAAAGAGAAACTGGTTCTGGAGTTCACCTTCACCAAGCCGGTGCTGGCTGTCCGCATGAGGCAGGACAAGTGAGTCGTGCTGTTATACAATATAATACAACAAATATCACTGAAAGTAAAATACATATTATCAACGTCTTGGTTTTTCCTCTTCAGGATCATCATCGTGTTAAAGAACAGGATCTATGTTTACAGTTTTCCAAATAATCCCGTCAAACTGTTTGAGTTTGACACCAGAGATAACCCCAAAGGTGAAGAGTCTTCCTTCTCATTCCTCCCTCATGTTACACATCTTTTCATTAAATTAACGCCTTCTCTTTTTATTCCAGGTTTGTGTGATTTATGTCCCAGTCTGGACAAACAGCTGCTGGTGTTTCCTGGTCACAAATGTGGCAGCCTGCAGCTCGTGGTAAGTCACAATCCTCACTTCCTTTCCCCTGGTCTGGAGGTCAATGGTTTCCTGGATGTTTTTTGTTGTTGTCCTGAAATAAGGTTCAACTCAAGTTATTTACTTCTTCAGAATTTGAATCTTTTGAACAATGTTTGCCATAGAGTCCTATTGGACTATGGAGATGCTGACTTTAGGGAGCAGCACACATACACACCACATCCCTGCACTTCTCCATTGAAGGTGTTTAAATGCGTCTCATCTGGTTTTCTGCAGGATTTGTCCAACACCAAGCCCGGCACGTCCTCGGCTCCGTTCACCATCAACGCTCACCAGAGTGAGATCGCCTGCGTGGCTCTGAATCAGCCCGGCAGCGTGGCGGCCTCGGCGTCTCGTAAAGGGACGCTGATCCGGCTGTTCGATACCACGACCCGAGACAAGCTGGTGGAGCTGCGTCGAGGCACCGACCCCGCCACCCTCTACTGGTACACACTGATCATTCAGCCTTAGTGTGTGTGTGTGTGTGTGTTTCAACTCAACTAATGAGTGACCAAAAAAGAAACTGAAAGTATTTCCTGCAGAAATGCTGTTTTCAGCCTCTCAGTTCTGAAGCTTTGCTGCATTTTCTCAGTTTAATATTATATCTAAATAGAAATCTTTGGGTTTTGGACTGACAACAAGACTTTTAAAGACCATTTTATAGTTTTGAAATCTGACAAAATATTCTGCTTCAGTACATCTTTGTTGTGTTAACCTTTCATAAAAACACATTTTCTGCACACAAAGGGAGGCACGTTTCATTCTATGTAAGTGCATTTGCAGGGAGCTCAAACTAAAGCAGGAAAGAAAGGTCAGTAAATACAAAAACAATATTTGTGGGAGACGGGGAAGTATTTAACAAACGTAAGAAGAACTAAAAACGTGTCAGGGTTTAGTTTATTTCATGGAATTATCAAACTTTACCGTGGTCCCCCTCTGGCGAATAAAAGAGATGCTTTTATTTTGAAATAAAGCGAGACATTTGCAAGAAGGGAAAGTAAGCAATCACAAGAAAAATGAAGAAGGATAAATAACTTTTAAAAACTTCTCTCTTTCCTTGCTTCCTTTTTTTTTCCCAGCATCAATTTCCACCAACACCGCCCTTCCTGGGGCTTTCCAGCAAAAAGGCCCCGTCCACATTTTTCGCTCTAAAAGACCCCAAAAACCCCCCCGGGCGCTCAGCTTAAGACCAGCCCCTTTTACCCTGTCACAAACCAATCCCTCTCACAACTGTCCTTTTAAAACAGTGTTGTGTGTGTGAAAGGTTGGGGGGGGGACAGGCGGGGCGCTGGGGGGAAGGGGGGGCCCCTGTGTTGGTCTTAAACGGGGACAGTCATGGGTTGGCCGCTCACTTCCCCCCCGATGCCCTTATCTGCGCCCTTGGAAAAAAAACACGTCCAAGCCAAACTCCCCAAATGGGTGACAAACAGAGGGGGAACACAGAAAAATTTTGTTATTCAGTTTTAAAAAAGAAAAAAGCAAATTTAATTTAGTTTTTTTTAAATTTTAAAATATTGACAAATAAAAAGTTTTCTTTTTTTTAAATTTAAAAAAACGAGCAAAAGAGGATAAAACCCCACCCTTGGCCCGGGTTTTTTTAAAAAAGCCCCCTTTTTTTTCATTTATTTTTTCAAGACGGTTTTTTTTTTTTTTCTTTTTTTTTTTTTTCCTTTTTCACAATTTCCCGTTTTTTTTTAAGTTTTTTTTTTTTTCCCCTTTTTTAATCTCCCCCCTTTACTCTTGTTGTTTTGAATTTTTAATTTTTATTTGATTTATTTCTATTTTTTAAAGTGCCCCCTTTTGTCTCCCCCCCCCCCCCAAAATGTTGTGGAGGGGCCCCCTTCCTAAGTACGTTTTCACCCCCGGGCGGAAACTGAAAACCGAAACCTTTCCCGTGTTTCCCTTTGGATATCTGCGACGAGGGACAAACCTTCTGTTTTAAAGAAATTTCACCCGAGAGAGGGGGGAGGAGGAAGGGGAAGGAAAACAATGACTCGATTTATAACTGTTGTTTTTTGTTTGAAAACCGATGGGACCCTGAAATTCAGACCTGGTTTATAATTGTAATCATTTTGTGTGGTCAGTGTGAATAAAGGGTGTTTTATTCACCTGTAACAGAATTTCAGCCTTTTAAAAGCGTCCACAAAACTCTTTTAACCCTACCCCTTCTAAAGGGCATCCTCCTTTAAATTTTAAATGAGGGGAAGTCAAACTGCAATTATCACTGTTGAGAAGAAGTTAATGTTGACGTCCCTCGTGTTTACTTTTCTATCTGCAAAAATGAACTTTAAACTTCATGCATGCGTCTCAGTTGAGAGCAGCACCAATATGTCGACTAGTCCAACAACAAAGACAAATAAACACAATAAGGTGGTTTTTAGTGCCAACAAATGAACATATTCAGCTTTTTCGCTTTAAACTATAATAAAGTGAATATCTTTGGACATTTAAACCCATCAGCTCAGACTTTGAGACACTGGGACCCACATTTCTTTCATTTTAAATACTCTAGTTTTTTATCTAGGAATATGCACACATTATACATCAGATTTTTTATTTCACTCCATCAGGACGTCAATACTTTCAGACAAAGGAATCCCAAATTTAGAAACTCCAATTCTTATTTAATACAGAATGTTAGTTATTAGGAGGAAGACACTTTCTGTGAAATTTGAGTTAGTGCATATGTTCAATTAAAATGACTAAATGGTGCAAAAGTACAAAACTAAACTGTACTGCTATTGAAAAAGGGATTCAGAGCCGTGAAAATGTAAATAAATAATATCCATTAAAACATTTCCAATAAATATAAATATACAAACAAGTGCAATTTAAAAAGGGCTAATAATAAACAAAAGTATTCATTATTAATATTCAATTTATTTTGGGAATTAAATCTCCCTTATCTAATTCAGCTGTAAGCTATTATTTATTTTACTTGTTTATTTATTTTATTTATTTCCATATTTTATTTCCTTCTTTCATTATTTTATTTAAATTGATTTGATCCATATGGTGTTTAGCCTTTCGATATGTTCACTGTGGGCTGTTTGCTCTACGGCCCGTTGCACACATGTTATATATCAGCGTTTTTTATTCTGCTCCATCAGGTCGTCAATACTTTCACGCAAAGAAACACCATGTTCATAAACTTAAATTGACTTTCAGATTTGAGGACTTCTTTCTGGGCCATTAAGTGACAACAGACATTTAAAGCTTCATCAGAAAACCTTAATAGAGGTTTTGAATGTCAAATATCAAAAAGAGTCTGAACACAGAGAGAGGGATTGATTTCCACCAGATGTTAACACAAAAACCGTGGACACCGGGGCAACAGCGTGTCTAATAAATATTAGTGTTAGAGTCTGATGGATTATCAGAGAAGCTGCAGGACAGATGAAGTGTTTACAGAAAGTTCATCTGTCACACTACCAACTCCAAAACTGAGAATAATACGACAACACAGGGAAATAAAGAAGAAGCCAAACACATTTTCACACTCCACACTCGACGTTTGTGCTGCAGATGAACAAGAAAAACGGGACACACTCTCAGGAAGAGTTCACACCAAATGGATGAATATATTGAGGTGAAAACACACTTTTAAGACCAACGTCTCACTGATTTGATCTGAGCCGGATGTCACAGCAAAGTAAAAGTCAATAAAGAATGTTGATCCTGGCAATAGAGATGAATCTTCAGAATAAAAAAACAGAGAGACCAGCTGAAGTGACCTCAGTTGATCCTGCAGAGCGGCATGTAAACTCCTCCAGCTGCTCAGGTAGATCTGTTACAGGTGCAGGCAGTGAGACAGGACAAACAGCTGCTGCCAGAAACCTGACTCACTTCCTGTTGTTGTTTCTGAAGTGCTAAATATTCACAAAACTAGGGCTGGAAGGACTCCTAGAATATCAGACTGAAGCAGACGTTCTATTTGGGATGAGAGAGGTTTTGTAAAAAGTAGAAAGTGGTATAACAATAAAATACACAAGTAGCTTAGAGTTTCACGTACAGTACGGGTAAAGTAAGAGATACCTTTAAATGTTCCAACAACAGCAGGATATATATATCTATAGTTATAGTTATAGATGTGTTTTTGTTAGTGTAAAGATGCAAATTAGGATAAAAATCGTACTTCTGCTTTACATCCCCCTCCATCACACACACATCACTACGTGGAGCACACAAAGACACGTTACCAAGCAACAGTTACAAAACCGAGACACTCCTAGTAAAATAACGGGAAATAAATGGACCCCACAGCGGATGCAACGAGGAAGATAAAGCCACAATAATAACATTTCATAAAGACAGCAGCAGCATAGAGCATCAGCAGAGCAGCAACAGAGAGGTGAAATATATTAAACTCCACAGCAGCTGCACACACACACACACACACACACACACACACACACACACACACACACACACACACACACACACACACACACACACACACACACACACACACACACACACACACACACACACACACACACACACACACACACACACACACACACACACACACACACACACACACACACACACACACACACACACACCTTTTAGTAAACAAAACACCCAAGTACTTTAAGTTTTAAGGACAGTATTTGAGTTAGTGTACTTTCCAAAGGATTCTGCCTGGTCTAAAAGTCTCAAAGGGTCAAAAGGCTGCTCCTCACACCCCTCAACAAGCTGCTCCTCACACCCCTCAACAAGCTGCTCCTCACACCCCTCAACAAGCTGCTCCTCACACCCCTCAACAAGCTGCTCCTCACACCCCTCAACAAGCTGCTCCTTCTTCTCTGGTTTAACTTGAAATGAACTTTATTTCTATCTTTATTTGTACCTGTTTATGGGTATAACTATGAAACCAGTCCACACACAACAGGAAGTCCTCACACTCTGAAGCTCCAATCAATCAACAGGTGGGTCCACCATTAGCATGCTAGCATGTTAGCATCCCCCAGCATGCACCTGTAAAGTGGGGGTGTTTGATTTGTGTCACTTAGCTTTAAACCTTGAAAGCCAATTTAATTCACTTCAATGATCACCAGAAGTTTTATATATGAAGTTTATATATATATATATATATATATGGTCAAGAAACCTCATTTACACAAAATTAAACCTCATTTCATAAAAAGCGAAACATTTCACTTTTTTTTTAATTGCAGCTCATAATGAACCCAGGTGCTACATGTAAATACAACACACAGAAAGAAAGCGTCCAGGTTATTGTTGTGGTGATTAAGATTAAAGAAGCCCTTAATTTAGAGGGTATTCAAGAGGGTTGATTATCATTCAGCGCCCTCTGCTGGACTCCTGGTGAGAATGAAGTCATAAAAGAAGAGATGGAGCCAGATAGAAAGAGACCGTTCATCCAGAGGGGAACAAGAATGAAGAATCAGAGTTCATAAAACAAAGCAAATATAAATATATGATGCTTCCTTCAAGAGAGAGATTGCTGTGAATATTCTTTAGGGTGTTATGTGTAAACATTTAGAGATTAGAGCTGCAGCATTTTTACAACAATAATCAGCAACTTGTTTCTTTATTCACGCAAAAAAAGCTGTTTTCAGCAACAACAAAAAATTCAAGGCTTTTCTCTGTTTTTGATCATAAAAAAGAAGACATCAAAACAAACTGTGTTCTTTGTGTTAAACTGAAAGACTTGGGATTTTGCTTGAAAATGTACAATCGATTAACACAGATTAAACAACTTTTGGTTTCAGATCCAATACAAATAGTATCTTTCAGACCAGCTGCCTTTTATTTACTTTTTGTACAAAACAAGTACAAACTAACTGAGCTACAGCCACACTGCCCTCCTATGTTCCTCAAACAACATCGTCTCACAGGTTAAGGTTCCAGACGCTTCCTGCAGACAGTCCTCTCAGTCTCCAGCTGTTTCCTGGAGTTGTGTCCAACATGGAGCATGAAAACAGTCCAGATGTGTGTGTGTGTGTCAGGCATCACTGTGAGGCGGGGGGGCCAAACATCTGCATGGTCTCCAGGACGAGGGACAAGTTATCCAGGAAGGAGTTCACAGAGACCCGGAGGATCCGAGCCTCGTCAGCGCTCCACTTCCTGAAACACACCAACAAGAAGAAGAAGGTTAACTCCAGTGTGTGTGTGTGTGTGTGTGTGTGTGTAAGGTGAAGGAGTGTCTTGTGTTTCCTCACACAGACAGCGTCCTGTCCGTCACCGTCAGCTCTTTGCTGATCCCGCCTTTCCTGGGCTCCCGGTCCGGAGACAGAGAGCCCAGAGCGATGGAGGCTTCTCTGGGAGACGGGAAGGGAACGACCAGAGAGCTGAGGAGCCAGAGGTTAAGAGAAACACTAGCTTCATCACAACCACTCAGACAAGATGGACATGTACTGATCCCTGTAGGGACTTTCAGCAGTTATAGCAGCAACAGATACGACTTCACACAAGTTAGTTCGACATATCAGTAACCTATAAAGCTAGGTTTCTGTACGTCTATAGTAACATCAGAATATTGACACATTTTAAGGAGCTAAACTTGAATTTTAAGACACTCTTTTACAAGTAAAGTAACCATTAGTATAATCAGCTAAATGCACTTTAGGTTAAATTACTTAGCAGCATTTTAATATTCATATCACTATCTTGTTTCTGTGTCTGAAGTTCTTGCCTTTCTTATCGAAGCATACTTTGGATTACAATAGGCTTTTAGGTCTGGACCCTCACCCATTAGTTTTTCCGATTTGTCTCTTTCAAGGAAAAAAGTGTGGCACTCTTTTTAAGAATTACTTTACTTATTTGAAATGAGTATATACTAATAGGAGGATCGGCTGCATTCATCAATACAAACATCATGCATTACAATATCGTGTTCTTCTTCTAAATCCTGCACAACCCTTTGAACATGTTGCACATTTCTGCTCCACACTACCTCTCTTTAAATCTGCGCAGCTCTCCACTTTGAAAACAGCATTTGTCATATTTGATTGTATTTGACTGTACTCAGTTTTTTACACATTTATATGTTTAGTTCTTCTTTCTGTGTGTCAGTGTGCACCATTTACACCAAAGCTTATTTCTCCTATGTGTAAACCTACTTGGTAATAAAACCGATTCTGATTCCTAACATCTTCTCCATACATCCCAGAGAAGCCAGAGACACATGTAGCATTAAGCTAATAAATGAATGCTAACATGGGGTGTTTTAATCAGTAAACCCTAGAAGAACACTTTAACCCACACATCAGATTTAAATATGGACATTAGGAGCAGGTTTTAAGGATACAACTCCAGTTTCTCAGATTCACGATTCATTCCTCCGTCCGTCGCCGCCATCGTGTTTGTTTACAGAAAGTCAATGAAGAAGCACTTCCGGTTTGAGTGACGTGACCAAGCGCTGCTGCCCCCGAGCGGCGAAGGAGGGTACTGTACGGTAAAATACAAATACTATTAATAATAATACACATACAAACAATACATATTATTATAAAAACAGTAATGATGATTATTATTAATAATAATAATTTAATTAAAATTTCTTTGAACAGTATGTGTGTTTAGTAAAGTACAACATATTTTATTTTACTGATTTAAATAAGTAAAAAAAGCTGTATACCATTATTAAAATACTCTATTACAAGTAATTTCCTAAAGAATATAAAACCAAAATATATATGATTAGCAAAAGGGGACATTAATACCGTATGTCTTATTATTATAAGACATATTTCATAAGATGTCTTTTTAACACAGTTTAAAACCTATTTACTTTATTCGGCTCATTATTCATTTAAATCAATAGTATTCAGCTTTTTTATGAATTAATAAAACATTTTTAATGGATAATTTCCCTATTATATTTGAGCAATAACCAATTTTTGGTCGGCTTGCTTTTAATTAAATGTGTAGTGAACCTGCAGAATAAAGACGTGCTGTAATGAAGCGTTTTTGTTCACTTCATGTTCAGTATATTATTTCCGGAAACACGTTTTATAATGAACATTTAAAAAGTGAGAGTATTCTGTGAATTTTGAACAGTTTCTAGACCTTCAAAATAAAATCTTCGGTGGGATTTTTATTTTGTAGGAGTGCTGTCAAAATCAGCTGTGCTGCGGAGCTCCGAGTCTGCTTCATCTGCTGCGGATCAGTTCTGCCTTTAAACCGAGAACTCACCGGTATCTTCCTAACTATGCAGAAGGTGAATAATCAATACATTTCGATTTAAAAGCCAGATTTAAACAGAACACACGCGGAGTTTCTACCTCTCCTCCTGCAGCACAGATCCGGACTTCTCAAAGAAAAAGTGAGTGAATTCGTGAAGACAAGCTCCAGATTAAGATTTAAATTCATAATAAATCATGACTATAAACTTTACTCGTGTAGCACATTGCAAGTGCAGAAAGTGCTTTACATTTACGGAGAATTCACACAGAATGATCATTAAAATGACACCTTGGACTAATTCTATATCCCACTATGTTTCTTATTTTATTTTAGCGTGTTAGTTTTTCTGCTTATTTTAATGTTAATTATATTACATTATTCATAACATTCTAGCAAGTATTGTTATTATTATTATTATTATTATTTTTTTAATTAACTAATATTGTTATTAGATATATTTTACACATTGATCATATACACATTTTTACAGAATCTGTCAGATAAATGTAATGCCATAAAAACATACTGTGTCTATTTCCCTGTGAGAATTAGAAGTAGAAGAAATAAAGTTGCATGGAAATACTCAAAAACAACTAGCACCAAGTGAATAATAATAATAATAAACACAGAAACAACAGGAAAATATAGAAAAACAACAAAAGTCCTAAATGTGGAGCAAAATGCTCAGCCTGCAGCACAACGTCCTGCAGCTGCAACTCTTTGTGAATGTTCCTCTCTTATCCTGTACTGCAGTCCCTGTGTACCTGTAGTACTGCAGTCCCTGTGTACCTGCAGTACTGCAGTCCCTGTGTACCTGTAGTACTGCAGTCCCTGTGTACTTGTACATGGCGCTGTGTAAGGGCACTCTGAGGGACCTGCAGCTGGCTCTGCAGCTGAAGATCGAGGAGCTCCGGCAGAGAGACGCTCTGATCGACGATCTGGAGCTGGAGCTCGACACCAAGGACGATCTGATCCGCCTCCTGCAGGGGGAGCTGGACCGGCACCGGGGGGGCCAGCAGACTGGGGCCGGGACCGGGGCCGGGGGGGCCACAGATACAGGTGGGTTTTACTGCTACATTTTGGAGGCAGATATAGAAGCAGTGCAATATGAAGTCCTGTGAAGCAGACGAACAATGACTACAAAGACACTCAACATGCCATAACTGAGCACCCGAGTGAGTACTACTGCTGCAGGAATACAATTTTGGTTAGATGTTTAATGATTTATTTGTCGGCCTAAAAATACCCCCTATAAAAATCCACCAAGAGTGTGTTATTATAAATTCATGACGCACCCACACACTCTCTGTTTTATTTTGTTGTTTTATAACCTGGACCTGAAGAGACAATTCATCTCAGCTGTGTTTTCGTTAAAAATGGAGGGGATAAAAACATGTAAAGAACTGAGGACATGAACTCAGGAGCAAGAAGAGAGCACTACGTGTAAGAATTACAGGAAATTAACGATTTTAGAGACACAAATTACTGAAAACAGACATAACATTTCCACAGAGAGACTCAAAGTGACTGTGAAGAGACACTTACTTAGAATGAAGACAACACATAATGACCACAGAGGCACAAAATGACTATTGAAAGACACAAAAAGAGCAGAAAGAGACTCAAATGGACTAAAAAGACGACATGAGATGACTACATGGAGACAAGCAATGAGTACTAAGACAGAAAAAACAAAAAAATAAAACAAAACTAAAAAAACACAATTCATAACCACAACAAAAAACACACCAACATTGCCAGAAACAGACAAAAAGGGAACATAACAAACCACAAAGATACAGTCCAAATAGACGACACAAAGTCCAAAACAACTGTGTGTGTGTGTGTGTGTGTGTGTGTGTGTGTGTGTGTGTGTGTGTGTGTGTGTGTGTGTGTGTGTGTGTGTGTGTGTGTGTGTGTGTGTGTGTTAGGAGTGCAGCCTCCAGCAGCTGATGAGCCTCAGCGCACAAAGAGACAAGCCATCTCTGCAGAGCCGACAGCGCTGGATCCCTCACAGCTGACTGATGTTACACTGAAGAGCTACAGCAAGAGCAAAGAGTACACACACCCCCCCCCCACACACACACACACACACACACACACACACACACACACACACACACACACACACACACACACACACACACACACACACACACACACACAGACATTGACTTTTGTATGTGTGTACAGGTCCAGTGATCTGATCCAGAGAGCTCTGATGGACAACGACTTCATGAAACACCTGGAACACGGACAGGTACCGGGCTAAACGACATTAGCCTCACACGGCGCACCACTTTTCATCTCCGCCTTTAGCTTAGCGGTGGAGACGTGAAGTCACGTGACTGTGCTGTAGTTCCTTTATAGCCCAACATTAGCCTCCTTTAGCTTAGCGGTGGTGACGTGAAGTCATGTGACCCTGCTGTAGTTCCTTTATAGCCCAACATTAGCCTCCTTTAGCTTAGCGGTGGTGACGTGAAGTCATGTGACCGTGCTGTAGTTCCTATATAGCCCAACATTAGCCTCCTTTAGCTTAGCGGTGGTGACATGAAGTCATGTGACCGTGCTGTAGTTCCTTTATAGCCCAACGTTAGCCTCCTTTAGCTTAGCGGTGGTGACGTGAAGTCATGTGACCGTGCTGTAGTTCCTTTATAGCCCAACATTAGCCTCCTTTAGCTTAGCGGTGGTGACGTGAAGTCATGTGACCGTGCTGTAGTTCCTATATAGCCCAACATTAGCCTCCTTTAGCTTAGCGGTGGTGATGTGAAGTCACGTGACCGTGCTGTAGTTCCTTTATAGCCCAACATTAGCCTCCTTTAGCTTAGCGGTGGTGACGTGAAGTCATGTGACCGTGCTGTAGCCCAACGTTAGCCTCCTTTAGCTTAGCGGTGGTGACGTGAAGTCACGTGACCGTGCTGTAGTTCCTATATAGCCCAACGTTAGCCTCCTTTAGCTTAGCGGTGGTGACGTGAAGTCACGTGACCGTGCTGTAGTTCCTATTTAGCCCAACGTTAGCCTCCTTTAGCTTAGCGGTGGTGACGTGAAGTCACGTGACCGTGCTGTAGTTCCTATTTAGCCCAACGTTAGCCTCCTTTAGCTTAGCGGTGGTGACGTGAAGTCACGTGACTGTGCTGTAGTTCCTATATAGCCCAACATTAGCCTCCTTTAGCTTAGCGGTGGTGATGTGAAGTCATGTGACTGTGCTGTAGTTCCTATACAGCCCAACATTAGCCGCCTTTAGCTTAGCGGTGGTGACGTGAAGTCATGTGACCGTGCTGTAGTTCCTTTATAGCCCAACATTAGCCTCCTTTAGCTTAGCGGTGGTGATGTGAAGTCATGTGACTGTGCTGTAGTTCCTATACAGCCCAACATTAGCCGTCTTTAGCTTAGCGGTGGTGATGTGAAGTCATGTGACCGTGCTGTAGTTCCTTTATAGCCCAACATTAGCCTCCTTTAGCTTAGCGGTGGTGACGTGAAGTCATGTGACCGTGCTGTAGTTCCTATATAGCCCAACATTAGCCGCCTTTAGCTTAGCGGTGGTGACGTGAAGTCATGTGACCGTGCTGTAGTTCCTTTATAGCCCAACATTAGCCTCCTTTAGCTTAGCGTTAAAGATGCTGCCTTCAGGGTCCAACACAGAAATGCTACATCCCTCTATTATAGTCCGATGTTTTGTCTCTTGCAGATCCTCACCATCATGGACTGCATGCATCCCACCAGCCTGACTAAAGGCTGCTGTGTGATCCAGGAGGGGGACGATGGCTCCACGGTTTATGTCCTGGAGGGTAAGGTGTTTATTTTCAGATGGTATTCAACAGTTTAATGGAGATTCACACACACACACACACACTGCATTAACAGAAACTTGTGTAAAATAACCACCAAACGCTGCAAAAGAATACAGAAATTAGACACAAAATTAGCCCAGAGAGACTGAAAATGGTAAAAGAAAACACCCCAAAACAAACACAAGGGTAATAAAAAAATGTGTGTTGGTGTATGTTGTTAATTCAGTGTGTGTTGGTGTGTGTTCACAGAGGGAAGTGTGGAGGTGACGAAACAAGGAAAGACTCTGTGTTCGATTGGAGAGGGGAAAGTGTTCGGAGAGCTGGCCATCCTGTACAACTGCACCCGCACTGCTACTGTAACAGGTAACACACACACACACACACACACACACACACACACACACACACACACGCACACACACACACACACATACACTTTTCACACAAGCTCTTCCCAACAAAAAGCCAATTATCTTTTAGAAATGTGATGTTCAGAAATGTTGAATTGGGCTGATGACCCTGACAGAAGGCCGGTACGCCCATCAATGCAGCAGGAGATGAAATAAATTCAGCTTTAAAAAATGCTTCCATGGTGCAGGAACATTCATTTATCCGGTTACAAATGGAAACGGATGAAGGTTGACCACGATCACCTCCCCGCATAGTTTAATTCTCGCCTCTGGCAAAATCTTAAAGACAGAGTGAATAAAATAGAAACTAGAATCGTAGTTGGATTTGTGTTTGCTAGCTGTTACCACTCGTTTCCAGTCTCTATGCTAAGCTAAGCTAATTGATTGCACGTTGGTATTAACATTGTTGCATGAGAGCATGCTCTGGTGGGTGGATTTTGTTAGCTTTAACTCCCCCTGTTTCCTGTCTTTATGCTAAACTAAGCTACAAGGCTGATGAGAGCTCTGAGACTGAAACTAAAAAACACTTTAAGGCTCAAAATGAGAAACCCAATGAAGACGTCTCCTGCTGCTGCTGTCTGGACATCATCGTTGCTGGCTGACGCCTTCAGGGCTTATAAATGAACGCATTTTTTTTCTACTTCCCTTGAATGACATTGAACTCCACAAAGGAACTCACTGAGAGAGAGAAAAGGATCAGAAACTCATTGAGAGGTACATCTGATGTGTACAGGATTTTTCTCTCTATACCTCACACTGCCAAGAAGCTGAATACCTGCTCAGAGACGTCTGACAACACGTAGTTTTATCAGGCAGGGTTAAAGCCTCCTTCTATACCTGCAAGTAAAGCACTCACACATCAGTCGGACTCGCCATTTAACACCTGAACATCATTTCTAGCAAAACTTCCAGCCAGGGGAATATAGGGAGTAGAAAATGCAAAGTAAATGCTATTTTAAAAAACAATGTTAAGACGATTATAACAAATTAACAATATTTACACACAACAAATACTATATACTGTATTTAAAGTGGAGAGCAGGGCTGATTTAAAAGAGGTAGCATGGAGAGGAAATGTGCAACATGTGCAGGATTTACAATTTGAAGAAGAATCTGGTGATTGGTCAGCGTCTCAGAGATGTCCCCCCCCCTTAGCCTATCACGTACAATGTGTTGGAGTGCTAGCCAATAGAAGCCAATGGGGGGATTAGTGGGAGAGAAACGCAAAGATTTTTAGCCTTTGCAGACCATTGACATGCACTAAAACATATAGAAAAAAACAATAAATGAATTAAATTGAGAAATAGCTCCTCTTGGCTGCAGGTGTGCATTTAAAGCTTGCCTCCAGAAGACATTATGCAACAACACATATAGATATACAGTATATATACTGTATGTACTGTATATATACTGTATATAGCACATGAATTAAATCCACTCAAGGCTGCATGCAGAGTACACACTGACGGTGCTGAGTAACAGGGATGGAGTAGAGTGATGAATCAGCAGTGGAATGAGGGATATGAAGAGCTCTCCACATCATGCAGAGAGGAGGATGAGGGTGAGGCAGTGTGTGTGTAGGGGGGACTAAGGGTTCAGAGAGGGCTAACAGCTTAGCATGTAAATAAACATGATGCATGTAGGAAGACGTGATGCTGAGGCTGCTATAGCAACACGCTCATGAACTCAGACAGAGAAACGGGTTCAGGGTCGCCTGCAGGCTGCATTTAAACAGAAACACAGTCAATAAAATGCTTATGTTTTCTCTCCATCAGTTTATCCTTGAAGAAAACTTTCAATGCTGCTCAAGACAACAATAAACCATTTTCCTCAACAAGTTAGAACAGAAACTGTGTTTGTATTCTTTCAGTTCACGACAGCAAAGGCCTTCGTCGAAAGGAAATGTATTTAGTGAACATATCTGCAAAACCTTCACTGACAATTCTTTATTATTATTATTATGTATTTATTAATATTCTGTTATATGTATTCATATATAATCATTTGTGTTTATTATTATTTATATCTATTTTATTTGAATTAGAATTAGTGCCGTTTTTGTGTCTTTAAATATTTAGCATTATTTAAAAAAATTGAATACAAATTATGCATAAAGTATGGTGTGTGTGTGTGTGTGTGTGTGTGTGTGTGTGTGTGTGTGTGTGTGTGTGTGTGTGTGTGTGTGTGTGTGTGTGTGTGTGTGTGTTTATTCAGCTCTGACTGACATCAAGCTCTGGGCGATTGACCGGCAGTGTTTCCAGACCATCATGATGAGGACCGGCCTCATCAAACACTCGCAGTACACCGACTTCCTGCGCAGGTACACCACACACACACACTCTGCCACAAACACACACACACTTCACACTCTGAATCCTCTCCACATTACAATGACTCACACTTCCAAACTTTCCTCTCAGCGTTCCCTCGTTCCAGTCGCTCCCTGAGGACATCCTCAGCAAACTGGCTGATATTTTAGAAGAGGTGACGGTTTAATGAAAATCACTTCTATAGAAAGCTTTGCAGGAAAACAGTATCTGTTATTCCATCTGGCGTGCTCACATGTATGACTTATATCTGTCCTCCCTCAGACTCATTACAGCGACTGTGATTACATTATCCGTCAGGGAGCCACCGGGGACACATTCTTCATCATCAGCGAGGGACAGGTGAGGAGGTAGAGGAAGAGACGTGAATAATTATGGGTGGATTCTTCCTTTTATTTTTATACTTTATATCTATAAAATAAAAATGTAAAACAATATAGAAAATATGTCATGCATACGTTTATTTTTATTTAACAATTAACGATTATTTACGGGTGAAAATAAAAAGGTTTTATTTGAAATCTTAACTCAAAACAAAGAACTAAAATAAAATAAAACATACATTTAAAAATAATTACAAATATAAAAAATATGCAATAAGAAATGAACTATATTTAAATATATGTATTGTGTGTGTGTGTGTGTGTGTGTGTGTGTGTGTGTGTGTGTGTGTGTGTGTGTGTGTGTGTGTGTGTGTGTGTGTGTGTGTGTGTGTGTGTGTGTGTGTGTGTGTGTGTGTGGACAGGTGAAGGTGACGCAGCAGAGCTCACCTGGAGCTGAGCAGGTGCTCGTGAAGACGCTGAGCAAAGGAGACTGGTTCGGAGAGCATGCTCTGAAAGGGTGAAACTGCAGTCTGGAGAAAAAGCGTTCCTCCTACATCTCAAATTCTTTTTGCTTCTTTTCACAGATAGCTTCCACAAAATTCCCACTTTTCTCACTTGACTCTGGTTATTCCTGTCTGCTCAGGATGTTTACTGTCATTCTTGGTTTAAAGAGGCCTCATTCATGCGATGTCCCCCCTCCTGTAGTGTGTTCTATAGGTGTTAGTGCATGTAAATGGTCTGCAAAGACTAAAATCCCTGTGTTCCCTCCAGAGGGAGCTACTCTCCAACACTATACTGATATACACCTGAACATGAGAAGAATATGTCCTCTTCAACAAAGTAACTCTTCTTCCTCCAGAGACAGAAATTAATCCTCCTTTCTGCGTGCAGAGAGGACGTCCGTACAGCGAGTGTGACGGCAGTGGGAGACGTCACATGTCTGGTGATCGACAGAGAGTGAGTGAGGCTCTTTGTTCAGCGTGAACATCGTTTTATTCCAGTGAATAAATGCTTCAAAAAGATCTCTCTGTGTCCCCGCAGGTCCTTCAAACAGCTGATTGGAGGACTAGAGGACGTCAACAACAAGCAGCTCGACAGCGACGAGGTCAAGGCCAAGTGAGTATCATGGAGAGCTGTAGCTTTCTAGGGCTTTCATTTTGAAAAACAGGCCTATTCCTGAGCTCAGTAAACAAACATTCATTCACATTTTCTGATAACTTGGTTAAATTTGAGCTACATTTAGATTGAGACTTCACTAAAAATATCTCACCTGGTAAGAGATTGGATCTCGTTTGATGTGTTTCTGTTTCCTCCTCTAGTTTGCAGGCAGAAGCAGATTTCTTTTCCAGTGTGTCGCTGAGTAGTTTCAACATCATCTGCACTCTGGGGATGGGAGGCTTCAGTCGAGTGGAGCTGGTGAGTAACACATTATTTATCAAATATGAATATGAAGCAGCAGGAATGAGTCCTAAAACCCAGAACTGAGTCTGCCTGTCATCACTTCCTGTCCTCTACTCTGGAGGTCAATGGTTTTCTGAATGGGTTTTTAGTTGTTAGCCTGAAATAAGCCGTGCTGTAGTTCCTTTATAGCCCAACATTAGCCTCCTTTAGCTTAGCGGTGGTGAGGTGAAGTCATGTGACCGTGCTGTAGTTCCTTTATAGCCCAACATTAGCCGCCTTTAGCTTAGCGGTGGTGATGTGAAGTCATGTGACCGTGCTGTAGTTCCTTTATAGCCCAACATTAGCCTCCTTTAGCTTAGCGGTGGTGACGTGAAGTCATGTGACCGTGCTGTAAAGCAGAAACACCACCTCCCTGAACCCCTCTATATCTCCAGCAGTGGCTCAGTCAGTAGGGGCTTGGACTGGGAATCGTAGGGTCGCCGGTTCAAGTCCCCGAACAGACTTGAAATATGGAAAGTGGACTGCTACTTGGAGAGGTCCCAGTTCACCTCCTAGGCCCTGCTGTGGTGCCCTTGAGCAAGGCACCGGACACCTCCAATCCCCCCTCCCCATTGCTCCCCGGGCGCTGCACGATAGCTGCCCACTGCTCCTAGTACTAGGATGGGTTAAATGCAGAGAACTAATTTCACTGTGTGTGCTCTGCTGTGTGCATGTATGTGATAATAAAGAGGGTTTCATCCTCCCATTCTATCTGCTATTTAAACCTTTCTGTATTTCATTTTCTACGTTTAGGTGCAACTAAAGAGCGATCCGAATCGATCCTTTGCCCTGAAAGTGTTGAAGAAGCGTCACATCATGGACACCAGCCAGCAGGGCCACATCCTGTCAGAGCGCCGCATCATGATGGAGGCTCACAGTCCCTTCATCATCAGGTGAAACTACTTCCTTTCTTGTGCTGCAGAGGATTTATTCAGCACTAATTAAAAGAGCACTTTATACTTTCTAAGTGGTGGCGAGAGGTGATGTTTTCTTACCATCCTGGATTGTCTGGAAGGGATTTAAAATAGAAGGATGCATAGTCTCTTTTGGTCCCTGCTGATTTCAAAGTGACTATCAGATCCAATTATAAACCATAACAAAAAATCTGAGATTTCAGGAAGATTTCACAAGTCATCAAGAAAAATGTTGCCTTTTTGAATGTTTTAAGTCCTATAGATTCACCAGAAAGCTCAAGACACATGTTTTTCAAAATAAAAGCCCAATTGATTCAGTTGATTCCTAATAGGAAGCTCAGGAGGAAGCATGTTTTTCAAAGTAAAAGCCCCAAAGATTTACCTTATACCTACAGGAAGCTCATGAATGAGCATGTCTTTCAAATAAAAGATGTCAATTCCCACTTAGCACTGGTAATGTTTGCAGTAGGATGCATGTGACAGTCACACTGAATGTTGCTGTTACAGGGTCTTTACAGACTTTTACATAAAAACTATTCCTTTAAATCTAGCTTTAAACCCTCTTCCTGCAGGTTGTATCGGACTTTCAGAGACTCCAAATACCTGTACATGCTGCTGGAAGCGTGCCTGGGAGGAGAGCTGTGGACGCTGCTCAGAGACAGGTGTGTGATCGACCCTTTGTGTGTGTTGAGGTCCATGATTTCCTCAGCTCCAGCTCTGAATCTGTTTCAGGGGCTCGTTCGATGACGGCGTCACTCGGTTTTACACCGGCTGTGTGGTCGAGGCTCTGGCCTTCCTGCACTCCAGAGGGATCATCTACAGAGACCTGAAACCAGAGAACATCATCCTGGACCACCGGGGATACGCCAAGCTGGTCTGCACACACTCCTTATGTAGCCACGCCCTTTTCCAACTTCTGTGGTGTGGTTTATCATGTCTCTAACTGCCAACAGGAGAGACAAAGGGTTTAAATGTATAACAACAAGTTCATCTAGAGACTAAATTCAATCAACCCATCGGTGTGCGCTTCAGCTAGGTAACGTTAGCCTAATATCGAAGGAAAACTCGCTAACAAGCTAATTAGAGAGAGTTAGACATCCATCTATGAAACTCGCTCGTTAATGTTAGCTCCTTTGCCAGCTAGCTCATGTTCCTTATTTAACTTAGATTAGGTTTACACTGAATGTGTGTTCCTCTGCTCAGGTGGACTTTGGCTTTGCTAAGAAAGTGGGTCTGGGTAAGAAGACGTGGACTTTCTGTGGGACTCCAGAGTATGTGGCCCCTGAGATCATCTTGAATAAGGGCCACGACAGCTCCGCCGACTGCTGGTCTCTGGGAATCCTCGTCTTTGAGCTGCTCAGTGGCAGGTAGGGCTGTACATCCATGATTATTGATTTATTCAATGTTGTTCATAATTTCTGGATCCAGTCTAGCTAATAAAGGTTGCTACACAACCGCCGAAATTCACACTATGGGGGCTTTTATTTTGAAATGCAAGCCTTATAGTGACCTTTCTGTTACATCCCTATTACTTGCTAGGTCCTTTATTCTGAAATGCATCTTTTAAAGACACATTGACAATATGAGGCTTTTATTTTGAAAAACAAACCTAATCCAGAGCTTTCGCTTACAGTACAATAACTTACTGGGGCTTTTATTTTGAAAACACGTCTCTTCCTGAGCTTGCTTCAAGGATTCAGTTACACTACCGGGCTTTTATTTTGAAATACAAGCCTTATAATGACCTTTCGGTTACATAATAATTACTTACTAGGTATTTTATTCTGAAATACATGCTTCCTTTAAGGATACCGTGTAATACCTACTATCTCTCTCCGTCTTCAGCCCTCCATTTTCAGGCTCTGATCCCATGAAGACGTACAACATCATCCTGCGGGGCATCGACATGATCGAGTTTCCCAAGAAAATCACCAAGAGCGCCGCCAACCTCATCAAACGCCTCTGCAGGTCGCCATCGATCTTCACTGAGCTGAAGTGAAACAGAGGACTGGTTTGACCTTTTCTGTTAAACATCTAATGTGTTTTTCTTCTCAGGGACAATCCTTCAGAGAGGCTGGGGAATCAGAAAAATGGAGTGAAGGACATCCAGAAACACAAGTGAGACGAGATCATTATGGGATGTCGTTATGTAAGAGTGGTTTCTGCAGGACAAAAGACTGTACTCAGAAACAAACAGATGTCTAAATGATCCCAGTTATTTTATTTAAAGAGTAACTGATTTACTTTAATTAAAGAGTATTATTATTATTATTATTATTACTGGAGCATATATATGTGTCGTACTCACAATAATATAATCATTAAAAGTATACTCTTGTGTTATCCTGTCAAATATATTACAAATGTTTGTCCTTCAGGTGGTTTGAAGGCTTCAACTGGGACGGCCTGCGACAGGGAACCATCGCCTCCCCGTTCACCCCCACAGTGAGTATCCTGCAGCGCCTGTACAGGGTGAAAGTACACAGTGTACACAGGTCTGAGTACTAACGTGTGTTTTTATACCAGGTGGGAGGACCTTTGGACAACAGCAACTTTGACTATTTCCCCGAGGACACAGACGACCCTCCTCCTGACGAGGAGTCCGGCTGGGACCTGGAGTTTTAGCAGGACGGGAAAAAACATCGAGAAATATATTTATTTTATAAAGAGGAAGAAATAGCTTTCTATTTCAGGCACATTAGTTACTACAGGACCAAGAACAAACAAATGTGTGAATGATTATTGATCGTTTTTGGGAGGATAAATGAGATGTTGGGGATAATCATAACATTTCATGATGAATAAATGATGGTATTAAAAAACAAAGTCACAGTAATATTATCTGAATGTATTGAGAAAAAGATGTCTCTGATAAAATCCATTTAAAAATCCAGCTGTTAAATAAAACGGAATATTAGAAGGAAATCATTTATATTTTGAGGCTGTGAGGTTTCTGTAAACATTTTGTCTCCTTTTCAATGTTTGACGTATTTTATGTTAGAACAATGTATTTTATTGAGACAAACTGAACCTCTTACGATTGGTTGAGTTTTCATGTGAGTTTCTGAAGCGTGTGTCCTTCAGGAGTTTCTCCACTGTGTTCCGTTTTAAGTCAGGTCATTATTTAAGAGAATACATCATCTGTCGGTGAGTGATGCCCATTACCATGTAATAACTTAAGGATTCAGTTTTTCGTTATCGTTTCTGGTTTTTCAGTTTTTTGGACACTGGAATGATTGCATGTTCTATTTTCCAAAGCAGATATCAAGACACATATGTACCTTCATTCCCTATGGAAAATGATCAAGGTAAACACAAATGATCAGAATGCTTTTCTTTTTATCACCTTTTTGATTTTTCACAGAATTTTTAGTTTGGTTCTTTAATTTGTGACCTCATTTTTTTACTCAGATTTGAACTTTATTCTCAGATGTCGAATTTTATTAATTTTTTCCCCAAGATTTTTGAATCTTTTTGACCTTCGTACGATTTCTTATTTCTGCGTCAGAATTTGGACTCCTTTCTCAGAACTACATAAAAAAAAGTCACTTTTTTTAGATCTCAGTTTCGTACATGGCCCTCACAATGTTCCGTACATGTCATGGATATTTAGGAAAATATGTATCGCGTTGTAAGTGTTACAAGGTCATCTTTCTTTTCAATATATTCCAATTTTCATTTGTTTAAAATCCAATAAACAAAGCTATATCCTACTCGTCCAGTTTAGAAATACAATGCTAATTCCTAAATCTGGCATCTGCTTATAACTCATAACTCTTATAACTTATAACTCTTATAACTCATAACTCTTATAACTTATAACCGATCTTTCCTCCGTTTTAGATGCACGCTGTTATCAGAGAATCAGGAGAGGAAGAAACGCTCCATAAGTGTGAAATGAAAAGTCCTTAATATCCATTCGTTGTGTGTGTGTGTGTGTGTGTGTGTGTGTGTGTGTGTGTGTGTGTGTGTGTGTGTGTGTGTGTGTGTGTGTGAGATGGTTATCAGTGTGTTGACCTACAGCAGAGGGTCACTGGTTCTGATGGAAACGCTGCGCCTCCACTAACGACCCTCACACACACTCACTGATCTCTGAGCAGAGATAAGACACACACACTTTTCCACTGATCCCAAAATAACACACACATCTCATTCACACACTTCCAAAGGCTTCGTCTCTTATTGAGATATTTCTTCTATAGTTATTTCGGGTTGAACTTGCATACTTAGATGATGAATGGTAATATATGTCTTAATTTCACACGTTTTCTGGGCTGTTATTTATTGAATCTATTTGTTGATATTATTATTTTTCAATGCATTTCTTTATTAATTCAGTGATCCTCCTTTTCTTACTTTAAGTTCTTATATTTTTATAAATATTTTAACTGTATTGTATCTTGTGATTGTATATTCTAACTCTAACTTCTAAATGCAAATAAACATTTTATTTGATTTGTTGGTTACATTTGATTTGATCATAACCCGTCCCAAAACTCAATTTCCCCAAGATAAATAAAGCTTTCTGAGACTGATCACATCCTTTCTTTAAATTCAGTTCTGAATACCAGATTTTTATTTTGTATTGAAGTATTTTGACATGAATCTTTGGTACTCTTTAAGTAGAGCAGAGGACATTGAAGTGTCGTGGTGCGTTCAGGGTCAGCTTTTCTCTGCCCGACTGAACGACTTCACAGGAAAAACAAACGTGAGCTGAATGAGAAACGACACGTCCTGTTTCCTCCTGCTGGGGTATTTTTAGAAAGTTCCCACGGATAAGAAACACCTTCAAAAAACTCACACCAACTTCTGTGTGATCCTTATTATGGGATACGTTGAAAAGGACATAAAACTCTTCTTTTATTGAAACATGTTTTGATATTAATGTGTATTTTTTGCCATTTCTTATTTATTTAATTTGTGAAGCACACCTTTCTTATTATTATAAATAATGTATGAAGATACTATTACCAAAGAAGTATTGTCTCATCCCCACATTCCTCATTTTGGCCTTAACTGTTATCGGAGGGAAAGTTCTTATCATATTATTTTATTGGAAATTTTACTTGAATTGTTCATGTTTTTTTAAAATAAATATCCTTGTTTCATTTGATCCTTTTATTGTCAATCTTAAATTAACATCTTCTGTTTTTGCTGTCAGCAAACCCAATATCCTCCAGTTAAATGATGTTTTGCTTCTGATTGATATCAATATTAAAAATTTTCCAAATATAGTTTTGATTAGTGAGAAATCTCCAGTTCAGTGGAAAGAAATCACAGAAAACTTAATTTAAGTTTTTCCGTATCAATATTTAAAAATAAACCACAGGAGAGTCTAAATGTACCCCGAGTTCACTCCAGCGGAAACTCTGTCCATGTTGAGGTATGTGTGGAAAAACCCAATTAGTGTTTGAGTTAATTACTGCATGAATAAACCATTAACAGCCCTGCGCTCTGATTGGTCGGTCTCGTGCGGACAGGATATAAAAACCAGGCGGAGGCTGAGGCTGGACACTCACTCAGGAGCGGCGGCTATCACTCAAATAAAGAATACCTCAGAACAGGACGTCCTTCCTCCTCCTCCTACCAGAGACTCAGCATGTTTTCCGGCTCCGCTCCGATGACCCTCCTGCTGGTGCTCAGCACAGCCTCCTGCTTCGAGCTGCTGCCCGAAGAAGCTGCTCCTCGTCGGGCACGATTCTCCTCCAACACCCCCAGTGAGTCCTGGTTCTCCTGCACCTGCAGAGCCTGCAGAGTGAATCTGTGTTTTTAGTGAAGGTCTGAAGCTAAATTCACTTTGAAAGCAGGCCAACTTGTTCTTTAATTCAGTAGTCAAATGTATTGCTACTCTATACAAAAGCTGCTGACATTGCTGTTCTGCATCAAACTAAACTGAATGTCTCTCTGTCCGTGCAGCTGATGTGGCCAGATGTTTGAACGGCGCCGTCACTGTGGGCTGTGGGTTCTTCTCCTGCCTGGAAAACTCCACCTGCGACACCGACGGCATGCACGAGATCTGTGAGCAGTTCCTGCACTCTGCGTCCTCCTTCAACACCGAGGTGAGAGACACACACACACACACACACACACACACACACACACACACACACACACACACACACGTACACATCTGTCTGCCTGTCTCACCACCTGTGTGTGTGTGTGTGTGTGTGTGTGTGTGTGTGTGTGTGTGTGTGTGTGTGTGTGTGTGTGTGTGTGTGTGTGTGTGTGTGTGTGCAGGGTAAGACCTTTGTGAAGAAGAGTCTGCACTGCATCTCTCAGGGAATCTCAACGAAGATTTTCCAAACCATCCGACGCTGCAACATCTTCCAGAGGATGATCGCTGAGGTTTGTCCACAAAGAATACTTTATTTAAATTCATTCAATTAAATTATTTACACTCAAATAAAAAGAAAACAAGGGAATAACTCAAATTAAATTAAAATGATTTACAAAGTTTAATTAAATCAAAATAAATTACATTAAATGCGTGTATTATTTATTCAAATGTGAATGTGTGTGTGTTTACTGAGTGTGTGTGTGTTCACTGAGTGTGTGTGTGTTCACTGAGTGTGTGTGTGTTCACTGAGTGTGTGTGTTCACTGAGTGTGTGTGTTCACTGAGTGTGTGTGTGTTCACTGAGTGTGTGTGTTCACTGAGTGTGTGTGTTCACTGAGTGTGTGTGTTCACTGAGTGTGTGTGTTCACTCAGTGTGTGTGTGTTCACTGAGTGTGTGTGTTCACTGAGTGTGTGTGTGTTCACTGAGTGTGTGTGTTCACTGAGTGTGTGTGCTTCCTGTTAAAGGTGCAGGAGGAGTGTTACAGCAGTCTGGATATTTGCACTGTGGCTCGAACAAACCCTGACGCCATCGGAGAGGTGGTGCAGGTTCCTACACACTTCCCCAACAGGTGAACACACACACACACACACACACACACACACACACACACACACACACACACACACACACACACACACACACACACACACACACACACACACACACACACTCTTTATTTGACTGTGTCTTGCAGTGTTACCTGACTTCCTGTTGCTCTGCAGGTATTACAGCACACTGCTGCAGACCCTGCAGTCGTGTGACGAGCAGACGGTGAGGGCGGTGAGGGCGGGGCTCGTGGCTCGGCTGGGGCCCGACATGGAGGCCTTCCTGCAGCTGCTGCAGAACAAACCCTGCGCCGCGGGCCCCGAGGCCCCGGCCTTCAGCAACCCGTCCAGCTGGAGGAACACACCGGTGTTCAACATCCAGCCCGGGTTCAGGGGCCGCGACCCCACACACCTGTTCGCCAAGAAGAGGTCTGTGGACGACATGGAGGGGGGGTTCAATGCAGAGCAGTAAACAACACACACACACACACACACACACACACACACACACACACACACACACACACACACACACACACACACACTTTCATGCACATTAGGGCTGGGTGATATTGTGAAAAATACCAAGGTTTTTTGGACCAAATACCTCAAAATTTAGACAGAATTCTATATATAGTGAGAGCTGCAATGAATTCTATGCCAAATAATCCTCAGTAATGTGGATTTAATCCGCGGAGGAGCGTAAAAAAGTACATTTACCAAAGTATTGTACTTTTTAGAGGTACTTTATACTACTTTGGAATGGTAAATAGTAGAAGTTGTGGAAAAATCTGAGAAATGCATTTATTTACTGTCAACATTTAGAAAACACTTATATCCAGAAAGACCTTATTTAGACTTACATTAACACTATATGAATATATTGCCCAGCCCTAGCTCACACGCATTATTTTTTTCCACACATGCACGCTGATACCTTTGCAAACATGCAGATTAATAATCACCTGTGGCAGCTTAAGAGGGGTTTGGGGGAAACACTTGCTATTAAATATCTTCTTATTATCATCTGGTGTAATGTACTACCTGACATCTCACCTGAGCGACCTGCGATACAGACATTAAAAGGGCAGATTACAGTGATTATAACTGATATTTATTTTGTGGTTACCTTGTATTTAAAGTAGAGAGGGGGCTTCGTGCTGGTCGGGGAGCTTCTGGTCTGAGAGGGTTTTATTATTAGTTAGAGATTTATTTTAATGTGTCTGTAAACCTGAGAGTTTGTGTTCAGAATAAATTATGTTATGATTCATTTTGACTTCTTGGATTTATTTATTGTAGTACAGTACAATTTTGAGGGACTGTGTACTTCTACTCCTCTACATGTACCTGTAGTTGCTAGGCAGATTAGGATTAATGATGGTAAATATAATCTCCCTTAAATCAGACTGTAGTTCACCTGCAGTAAATCCAGCAGCTACCCTGCAGTATACAAAGCCATTCAAACTAGCTGCACCTTTACCAGCTCTGAGAACACTTTAATGATCAATCATTATAAAACATATCAGAGATATTATTCTGAAATGGACCAATCAGACAATGACTACTTTTACTGTCACTACTTTAAGTACATTTAGAGGAGAGTACTTTCTACTTTCACTGGAGGAACATTTAGAATACTTTTACTGTGACAGAGTATTCCTACACTCTGGTACTTCTACTTTACTCAAGGACAAGACCTGAGTACTTCTACTTTACTCAAGTACAAGACCTGAGTACTTCTACTTTACTCAAGGACAAGACCTGAGTACTTCTACTTTACTCAAGTACAAGATCTGAGTACTTCTACTTTACTCAAGTACAAGATCTGAGTACTTCTACTTTACTCAAGTACAAGACCTGAGTACTTCTACTTTACTCAAGTACAATATCTGAGTACTTCTACTTTACTCAAGTACAAGACCTGAGTACTTCTACTTTACTCAAGTACAAGATCTGAGTACTTCTACTTTACTCAAGTACAAGACCTGAGTACTTCTACTTTACTCAAGTACAAGACCTGAGTACTTCTACTTTACTCAAGTACAAGATCTGAGTACTTCTACTTTACTCAAGTACAAGACCTGAGTACTTCTACTTTTACTCAAGTACAAGACCTGAGTACTTCTACTTTACTCAAGTACAAGACCTGAGTACTTCTACTTTACTCAAGTACAAGACCTGAGTACTTCTACTTTACTCAAGTACAAGACCTGAGTACTTCTACTTTACTCAAGTACAAGATCTGAGTACTTCTACTTTACTCAAGTACAAGATCTGAGTACTTCTACTTTACTCAAGTACAAGACCTGAGTACTTCTACTTTACTCAAGTACAAGATCTGAGTACTTCTACTTTACTCAAGTACAAGACCTGAGTACTTCTACTTTACTCAAGTACAAGACCTGAGTACTTCTACTTTACTCAAGTACAAGACCTGAGTACTTCTACTTTTACTCAAGTACAAGACCAGAGTACTTCTACTTTTACTCAAGTACAAGACCTGAGTACTTCTACTTTACTCAAGTACAAGACCTGAGTACTTCTACTTTACTCAAGTACAAGATCTGAGTACTTATACTTTACTCAAGTACAAGATCTGAGTACTTCTACTTTACTCAAGTACAAGACCTGAGTACTTCTACTTTACTCAAGTACAAGACCTGAGTACTTCTACTTTACTCAAGTACAAGACCTGAGTACTTCTACTTTTACTCAAGTACAAGACCTGAGTACTTCTACTTTTACTCAAGTACAAGACCTGAGTACTTCTACTTTTACTCAAGTACAAGACCAGAGTACTTCTACTTTTACTCAAGTACAAGACCTGAGTACTTCTACTTTACTCAAGTACAAGACCTGAGTACTTCTACTTTACTCAAGTACAAGATCTGAGTACTTATACTTTACTCAAGTACAAGATCTGAGTACTTCTACTTTACTCAAGTACAAGACCTGAGTACTTCTACTTTACTCAAGTACAAGATCTGAGTACTTCTACTTTACTCAAGTACAAGATCTGAGTACTTCTACTTTACTCAAGTACAAGATCTGAGTACTTCTACTTTACTCAAGTACAAGACCTGAGTACTTCTACTTTACTCAAGTACAAGATCTGAGTACTTCTACTGTTACTCAAGTACAAGACCTGAGTACTTCTACTTTACTCAAGTACAAGACCTGAGTACTTCTACTTTACTCAAGTACAAGACCTGAGTACTTCTACTTTTACTCAAGTACAAGACCTGAGTACTTCTACTTTTACTCAAGTACAAGACCTGAGTACTTCTACTTTTACTCAAGTACAAGACCAGAGTACTTCTACTTTTACTCAAGTACAAGACCTGAGTACTTCTACTTTACTCAAGTACAAGATCTGAGTACTTCTACTTTAGTCAAGTACAAGATCTGAACACGTGTACTTTTACTCAAATGTACTTTCCACCCCTGCTGAAAGAGAGCTTTACCTTGAGGTGATTTCAGGAGGAGGAAGTCCAATAAATCCAAGCTCACAGAGCAGAGGAACACATCAGGCACCAGAACATCCACAACAAGTAGCAGAATCTGAGTAATGTGACTAAACACAAACTGAAAATGGCCGACGAGAGGAAGTGGAAACAGGGGAGCAGGTGGGAGGGAGACATGTGACAGGATACTGATACGGAATAGCTGGTGGCAGAAAGTGTCTGATTGTGCATTTAAGTTGAAGATGTGAATACTCCTGCCCTCCTGCAGCACAAATGATGAACATATCTACGTGTATGTAAATAAAGCAGCTCTCTGTGCACTGAGTCTCTTAATACCCTCACAGGCCACAGGATGGCAGCACTGGTATGATCAGGATTATTGGTCCTAGTCTGCAGGAGACAAACCTCTCAAACTGAGGTTGAACAGAATGATACACACTCATACTGACTTACTGAATATAATATAATATAAATGAATAGCACTTTGCAGGTTTAACAGCAGATATGCAGCAAATCATACAGGATTTATTGGGGTACAAGAAGGTAAACATGTGATGTACACAATCAATATTACAAGACACAATAAAGTAAACAGATCGACCCTCAGTTATAGTAAGACAGACAGAGACAACTTTAATAAATGCAAAATAACCCACTTCAGTCTTGAGGTTTTCTTTTTCATATTAAGTATTTATATTTGTCCAAAAAGTTGTAAATGTTCTCAGATTTATTCAAAAATGAATTTGGTTTAATAAAATACTGTGATTTTTTTCCCTCCAATTTAAGTCATTTTGAGAAAATTAGGTAAACTTTGTAAAGTCTTTCAATTCATTTAATTAAGGTTTAATACATTTTTCAAGACTTAAGGTAATTTGGGGGAATTTAAGTCATTTTTTAAAAACTGACCAATAGGAGGGACACGGCTAACTACAAGCTATTTAAAAAAATCACATTTCCAGCTTTCGTTTAATAACAGCTTCAGAGTTTCCTCTTTAACTTTTCTTGGCAGGGTGTTTTCCAATAATAAAAGGACAGACTTTGTAAGACGTTAGACTTCTCCCCCCCCCCCCCACATTAACACACCTCTAACCCCCCCTCCAGGAATAGCTTCCTCTCGCCTCAGTGTTTGTCCAGGCCTGTTTCTACTGGAGGTGATGAGTGGCCCCTCAATGGCCCTCACTCAGCCATCTGTCTCACCAGGTAATGGCTGACCCATAATGGCTCCTCACCTCCACGTTATGGGCCATTAACTCCCATCAGGAGGGGTGAGAGAGACACCCATCCCCCCCTCCATCCCTCCTCACCCCCATCCCTCCTCCCCCCTGCTGAGCCCTGCTGTTAACAGCCCTCATTTCCAGGAATCAGAGCCGTTTAACTGCAGCTCTAAGAAAACAAACTGAAGCTGAATTGGTCTGCAGGAGAAAACAGAGAAGGAAGCAAACTTTATTTCAGCAGGAATCATAGAGTGCGTTACAGTCAGAGTTATTACAATTCATCCTTTGGGGAACATAAGCCTTTCAAATGATCGAGTGGTCATTAACCCAGGTATTAATTTAAGCTAAGGTGGATTAAGATGTATTGGAATAATGAGGTACTCCTTTTTTAAGTTAAGTCACTTGAAAAGTAGTTTTTTCCCTCAAACACTAAGATATTTTTCCTCAAAAATTAAGATTTTCTTTCTTAAATTAAGATATTTTCCAGTTAATTAAGATATTTTCCAGTTAATTAAGATATTTTCGTTAAATATCTCACGGATTCTGAAGTGCCCACATTTAGCATCACACTGATATTTCCTGGGCATCTCTTATTTTTTTAAAGGAAGCCAGGACATTTTCCTGGAAAAGGTTCAGGTTTTGAGGGTAGCCAGAAGAGCTCTGAAGGGAAAATGTTTGGTTTTACTGCTGAGGAACAGGAAGGAGAGGCCTTTCTCTGAGATTCAATTTAGTGCAAGGCCGAGCAGCCGTAATGTATCTGCAGAGTCATCCAGAGGCTACAGAGGGAATAAGATGTCAGAAAGAACTGCATGATGAACGTTTGCAGGAGCCTCCTGTCGTTTGTTACGTGATGTTTCCTCTCTGCGGGACGTGTGTGCGTGTGTGTGTGTGTGTGTGTGTGTGTGTGTGTGTGTGTGTGGGTGGCTTGTGATTGATGATGCATAGGCCTCTTCCTATCATTCATTTTGAATCCTCCTGACACAGCAGAAATGAGGTCCTCACAAGGGACTATGGGTAAGTGGTCCTCACATGGGAGCAAATCATGTATGTGTGTGATGGACAATGCAGAGGCCTCTGCCAGCGATTCCTTTTTTTGCATTGTACACACTCTGTATGTTTGATGGGGGGTGGGGTACTTTTGGAGAGACTGGGACTCATGTTTTACTCTCAAACACAAAAGGCAAAATAACAACTTTTTTAAGGGTACATGAAGCAGAACACATACAACACAAGTTCCAAACACAAAGCATTTTGACCTTTTGCACATAATATATTTTTCTCAGATTCTTTTCTTTTCACATAATTTCATTTATATATATATATACTTTAAGTACAGTGCAATTTATTCTACCACCGTTTCATACTTTCACCCGGCTGCTATAATGGGGATGTGTATTTTTTCTCAATAGTTTGAATCTTAAATATCAATATCCTTTTAATGCTTTTTGAGTGATATTAAGTTGTCTTTGGGTCTTTGCTGTAACTTTTGTAAATGTCCCCTCTGTGGGACTAATAAAGGTAATCTGATTCTGATATTCTAGAAGACCAGCTTTCGGTGCGTCAACGAGAGAAAAATGCTATATTTTTTTAACATCACCGACTCAATTTGGACGATCTCTCAGACACACCAATCACTTCAGTTGTTAAAAATCACAACAAACCAGGGTGTAAATTCAAAAAGGCTTTTAATACTGTTGTTAATCAGTTATGGTACACATTCAACTCGAAGCATTTTCTGTAAATGGCAGGCTGAACTCAGCTGGATAAGTGCAATGTTGAAGTGTAACACTGGCAGACATCTTCTTTGGCAACATGTGTGGAGAATACATAAATACTGGTACAAAATAAATTAATAAAGATGCACAAAGAAATACTTCTACGAGGATAAAGGGAGACAGATGGTAGACAAGTTAAAAGTACCGAGATGTATGTATACATTTAGTCGTGTGTATAAAGCGTCTGTTTCTTGTCTTCAAAGTCTAAACTAAACATGGAGGAAGAGTGTTTACGCTGGTTACATCTAGAAAAGACTCTTGAATTAAGGCAGAATCCTAACCCCTTTATAAAACGAAGTGATATTCATGTGTTACCCTGCACTGTTTCCCACCTGTCGTATTCCCTTTGAAAGCTTATGTATTCGTAGCTTTTTAATGACTGTTTTTTAATGCTGTTTCCTCTGTCTTAATGCTTTATGAAACACGGTCCATGTCTTGTGTATTTTGTTCATTATTTTGAGTATTTCTCGCTTTACGTTTCCTTTTCCTCGTATAAATCCAGTTCTGTCTTCATCCATGGTAACAATAACAAAATAATATTTACACTATTCACACTGAGAACATTATTATTATAAACATCGTGCAGCGGCGGCGGCGGCAGCAGCAGCAGCAGCAGCAGCTCAGGCTCTTCACCCCCCATCCCTCAGTCCAGCTGGGTTTCACATCAGGACGCTGCAGTGAATCGCCTGAGAGGAAACGGGATGAAGGAAGGAAGCAATTCCCAGGACGTTCACGAGGAGCTGCAGGAGTGAGAGGAGCTGACGGAGGTGTACTGTACGAGAGGAGAGGCCAGGTCCAGGTAATCCTGCAGAGACACAACATCAGGGTTAGATTCAAAGATACCAAGAAATGGGACTTTTTTCCTTCTGACTTCTGAGAAAGTTCTAAGATTTTAAGGATATATGTCGTTTTATTTTACCTGTCCCTTTTTCCTTATTTTCCCAGAATTTTCACTTTTTTCTCAGATATGATTTTTCCCCCATAATATTTCTCATCATTTTTTTTAGCTCTCTGAATTCTGACTTTTTTCACATAATTATTTTTATTCACAATTTGAGCCGTTTTTACGTTTTATTCCACGACATGTCATACGTCCGACAATCAGCTGTTCGTGCTGTTATTACCTGGTTGGCCATGAGGGAAAGTGTTCGGTCTAAATCTTCCACCAGCTGTGAGAAAGTGGGTCTGCGAGCGGGGACGGCGTGCCAGCAGTCTCTCATCATCTGATATCTGGAAACACGCAAAATCATGGAAGGTCCTGGATTAAATACACGGTATAAAACTGGTGCATTCTCAGGTACATTTTGAATGAATAACCCCTAAAACCTCTATTTCTGTTTAAAGGAAGGGTGTCCGGTTCACTCACAGCTCCTGGGGGCAGGCGGTGGGTTTCTCCATGCGGTGTCCCTCCTTCAGCAGCTTGAAGAGCTCCTCCACCGGGACCCCGGGGTACGGAGACCCCCCGAGGGTGAAGATCTCCCACAGCAGGACCCCAAAAGACCACCTGCGGGAACAGTGCAGAAAACATTAGATATGGAGAAAAATCGATTTGATTATTATTTTATTTATCATATTACTTTATTTGGGTTGTAAAATGTTACTCTACTTATTTCTATTAATGTCGTATTTTATTATATTTCAGTTGTAAAATATTATTCCGTTTTGTTTTCATTGAATTATCTCTAATTTTATTGAACTTTTTGTATTTTATTAATTGTTTATTTTATTTCAATTTATTTGAATAATTCAGATATATCTTCATTTATTTAATTTGTATTCTATTTTTTTTAATAAATTGCTGAATATCTTTTACTATGTCTTTAACTTCTATGTGAAAACACTCACACGTCGCTCTGGTGTGTGTAGATCCGGTCGAACAAAGCTTCCGGAGCCATCCACTTCACCGGCAGACGACCCTGCAGGACATATTAACATTTAGCCTCAGAAATCCAATAACGTTTCACATCAAGAGTTTGGATTTGTCCTCACGTTGGTGGTCTTCTTGTAGTAGTCGATGTGGTGAACGTCTCGGGCCAAACCAAAGTCAGCGATCTTCATCACGTTGTCTTCGGTCACAAGAACGTTCCTCGCTGCCAGGTCTCTGTGGATACACTGAGGGGGGGGGGGGGGGGGGGGGGGGGATAAGTACATATAATTATTATTAACAATAAACTTGATCAGTTTCCACCTCATAATCTGGTGCGGAAATAAGCGTTTTACAGATTTTGCACCCATTTCAGTTTGCAGATCTTCCAGAGGACATAGACGGGATGTTTACCTTCCTGGAGGCGAGGTAGTCCATCCCTCTGGCCACCTGGTACGCAGCAGAGACCAGCTCCCGGACCTCCAGCCGGTCCATGGCCTCCTGCTGAGAGCCACTCCAGTACTCCAGGCCGGGGGGGCGGCGGGACCTCAGGACCTCCCGCAGGTTCCCCTGAGAGGCAAACTCAACCACAACGTACAGAGACCCTGAGGGAGAGGAGGAGGAAGAGGGGTTAGCATCTTTAGCATCTGTGCAGCATTTAGCGACACACACACACCCACACACCCACACACACACACACACACACACACACACACACACACACACACACACACACACACACACACACACACACACACACACACACACACACACACACACACACACACACACACACACACACCGTCCTGTGTGCACGCTCCCAGCAGGTTGATGATGTTTTTGTGTTTCCCGATCATCTTCATCATCTCCATCTCAGAGATCAGGTCGGACAGATCCTTCTCGGTGGCGTCCGCTGCACCCGGAAATAAAAACAGACATGAAAACATTTCTCTCTCATGGTTTCCTCCGTCTGCAGCTGTGTTTCCAGAGACTTGAATGGATTTAAAGAAGCTCTCACCTTTGAGCATCTTCACGGCCACTTTAGTGAGGCGGGTCGGTTTGTTCTTATCGATCCCGACCGCCTCGGCCAGAACCACCTGACCAAAACAGCCCTCCCCCAGAGGCTTCCCCAGCGTCAGTCTGAGGACACACACACATCACAGATTAGTAAAAATACTCTACGTCCTAACTTAATTTTCCATCAATTCTTCAGGTACCTGTCTCGAGGAAGCTCCCAGGCCGGGTCGTAGGGCAGCTCGTACTCCGAGACTCCGGTGAGGATAGAGTTCGCTGCGCTGGAGAGACGAGACGGACGCATCAAACACAAACCTGACGAGGAATCCACCGACACCTGGGGAGACACAATACAGAAATACTTTATTTAGCTGGGGAATTTCTGTAGGTACTGCAGGACACTTGACACTCCCTGCAGCTCTGCTCTATAATAGATGTATATTCATCAACAGAAGCAGGAAGTAAAACAGGAACTAAAGATGGTTGCTACCTGTCTCCTCAGTGGGATGCTCTTAGCTAACTTCTGGACGGCCAGCTGTTTGTGGAAGTTGTTTTTCTTCGGCGCCCAGCAGAGTCTGCAGATGACGGCGGTGGCGATGAGGATGATGATGATGAAGAAACCAAGGCAGTAGATGAAGATCTCCAGGTACGTCTGCGAGGGCAGTGGGGCGGGGGGGAGCTCTGAAGAGAAAAACCATCATCAAATCAATAGAGTTCTACGCCTTTCATTCAGTCAAAACCAGGCATCTTAAAGTTTCCTTAAGCTAGAGATTCAAGGTTGCTCTCAGGTTTATTTCAAAGTATTTAAGGCGGATTTGACAGGTTTGTCATTGTACAATTTCAAGATTTAAAGGAACATTTTGAGTGTTTTTCGAGGCTTAATTTCAACGTTTTCGAAGGTGCATTTTTATTCTTTCTCTACTTTTGTAAAAACTTCTTCTGTATTGTAATAATTATTCATTGTCAGCAATGTTGTACACTTACAGTTTAGAAAGAACACAAACACACACAAAGAAATGTTTGCACACACTCTTCAGCACATTAAATCCAAGAAGTTTCTGAGCACTGACCGTCGACGACGCTGAGCCAGGCGGAGTGATGCGACACGCCGATGGAGTTTCCTGCTAAACATGTGTATTCTCCTGAATCACTGAGACTCACGTTCCTCAGAGTCAGGACCTCCATCTCTTTATCCGTCGTGTTCAGACCCGCAGTCTGCAGGGAAACACAGGAGCATGATGGGAAACTACAATTAAATATAGGTAGAATTTGTAGCATTTCAACATACTAGTGTGTCTGTGTACTTGTTTATCTATCAGTGCGGGGACCAATCGTTTCACACCTTGAGTACGAGGACGTACGGATGTCCGTCGGGCGCCTCTCTGCTGCCGTTGATGGTGATGTGTTTGAGCCACTGGATGTGAGGCTGCGGGTCGCTGAACACACGGCACACGAACGCCACGTCTCGACCCACGACCGCCGTCTGATTGGCCGGGAGACCAGCCTGCAGGATGGGTCTGTGAGGAGAACGCTCTGAAAGTAAAAGGAGAAATAAATAAACAAGTTAAAAGGGGTCTACATTAATATTACCCAGACTCTCCTGGGTGTTAATGTAGGTCTCCTTACCGACTACATCCAGCAGGTACGTGTGTTTGATGCTCCCGTGTTCGTTCTCCACCACACAGGTGTAGTTCCCCTTATCAGACGGCACCACCGACTCCATTATTAGAGTCCACATGTGGTCTCTGATCTGAAAAATAAAGACATAAATAAGATCCATAAGATACTGCCTCATTTGCATATTCATTATAAAATCTCTTAAAACCTGTAATGTAAAAAAGTTATGTCTTGATGTCAGTAATGAACTGGAGAAGTTTCAACACAATATCTGTTAGTTTTATTACCCCCCCCCCCCCCTTACCTTGTAGCCTCCGATCCGTTGGTCCTTTCTGAACACTTTCCCGTTCTTGAACCAGCGCAGCGTGGGAACCGGGTTTCCGGTGGCCTGGCAGCGAAACTTCACCGTCCTGCTGGCGGGAACGGCGTGAAGCTGCTTCTCCATTTTGTCCGGCATCTCCCACTGCGGCGCTAACGCTAACGGGGAAACACAGCGGGGTAAACATCAGGACCATGGTTCATTTCTTTAAAAAACGAAACAAATCAGCAGAAAGAGAAAGCAAGACGTACAGTTTGAGAAGAATGGAATTAGCATTTTGACCATTCTTCATGTGCAATTAATAATGGTTTATGAGTTAGTTATATAGCATTAATGCTCAAAACCCGCTAAATAGAAGCTGGTTATATCCTGCATAAATAAAGGAGTCCAAGTATAGTTCATTTATCCAAACGTGAGCATTTATTAAAGGCCAAATTGCCCCGAGGAATAAGCAATTTGCTAAGTTTATGGCAATCTTTGTCTTCAGATGTCTTATTTTGCTAAAGATATTCACTTTACAATAATTTAAAACGAGACGGAAAGTTCGAGTCTTACTTTGGAGCTTCTCGTTGCTCGTTGACAGCTCATTGGACAGTTTGTTTTCCTCTGAGGAGGATTCATCGTCTTCTTCGTCTTCGGACGACTTTACTGCGTCGGCTACAGCAAGAAGGATAAATGTTTAAAAGCTGCTCACAAAACGTTGCTAGTGTGTGTTTGTATTTGTTTAACCATCTTTATGGGGCCCAATGTATTACATTTTCATGCGAGGACCATTTTGAAAAGTAAGACATTTTTGAGAATTTTTCTTGCAATCAGACTATTTCAAACCCTCAGAATTAGTACTTTGGCATGTCCCATTATGTTTACACATCTAATTAAGGTTTGACCATCATTCTTTAACAACACTTTCAAAGTATGCATACCAGTTTGAGTTTTTACCAGCTGTGTTACTTATAATCATACATTTACTCTTCTTTGCTTCTACTGGTTCACCCAAAATCGTTTCAGACAGAGGGTGAAAAACGGTGCTGCAGCTCAGGCAGTATGAGAAACATAAAGAGCTTATTGAACATTAAAGCATGGAGACATGTCCCAGGAGAGACACTCAAAACAACCTGAATATGAGCAGAACCTGGTCCCTTTAACCTTTTCAGAATGTAACTCTATGACTAAGAAAAGAAGTCAGCCTCCTTTCAGCAAAAACACAACAAAAACACACCCCTCCCCCGCTGTAATTCTGTGTTTCTGGTGAAGGTAAACACAGAAAAAGAGCCCAGAGAGACAAGGTTATGAAGCTGGATCTCTGGGAAACCTTCTGTTGTGGCGCTGAGAATACAGATTATGGTTAAAAAGTGCAGCTTCTGCTCAACAAATCAAACAGTTTATAAAAAGCAGCGTTAGACAGGGCCGGGTTCACTGCACTTACAGGAACATTTAAACCACTTTTTTGGGGTTTCTAAACACTTAATTTTGAGAGAATAAGGGTGAAATTGAAAGCAGGTTGTGTTTATGGAGAAACCGCAGAAAAAAAAGAGGCTAAATTTGATGTTCCTGACTGAGAAGAAAACAAGAATTTACAGGCGCCAAAAACAACAGAATCACAGAGACTCGCAGTCAGCTGCAGACCAGATGGTTGGCACAAAACACACACACACACACACACACACACACACACACACACGGTATATGCATGCACACACACACTTGCAGGACACGCTGAATAAATAGGAACAGTTTTAATAACCTCTCTTCTAAACATCGTAGGAGGTTCCCTTAGTCTCTTTCTGGAGCATTACTTTAATAAGTCATCTTAGTGGTTGCTTTATTTCTAAATCCTGCTTACGCACATTTATAATAACACTGCTGTGATGACAAGAAGACTAAATATCCATAAACAGCTAACTTGAAAAGTGTTTTTATAAAGGGAACATTTCAGAAAATGTCATTTTTAGCCTCTCAAATGTGGATTTCTCCCCAGCGTTTTCATATTTTGTGTCCCTGAATGTCATATTGGAGTTAATATAATTGGATTTCTGACTGAAAGACACACACACACACACACACACACACACACACACACACACACACACACACACACACACACACACACACACACACACACACACACACACACACACACACACACACACACACACACACACACACACACACACACACACACACACACACACACACACACACCTGAACCACAGGAAAACCTGCAGCATGGAGTGTTTTCTCCCAGCATGCATCACGTGTTTCTCCGGAATAATAACAGCTAAAATTTGTTTCATTTGATTCTTCATTTCTTCCAGATTATGCATATTTTTTTATAAAGCTTCAAAAACCTTCTTTGAAAACAGATTTAAGGATAAAAGTCAGTTTTTAGCCTCTAAAATATTGAAGTACTCCCCCACACACACTGAGAGACAGAGGTTGAATGCTTTCTAAAACGGTGTGTCTGTTACCATGAACACTGTGTTCCTGTGTTAATCTCTACACAACACACACACACACACACACACACACACACACACACACACACACACACACACACACACACACACACACACACACACACACACACACACACACACACACACACACACACACACACACACACACACACACACACACACACACACACACACACACACACACACGCACACACACACACACCGTAACTACCAGCCTCAGTTACACCAGGAGTAAAAATCTCCCTAACTGGTTTCAGATGCGGCAAAAACCAAAACCAGCCAAAAAAACAGAAGAAAAGTGAGAGTAATTTTTCCTGTTTAAGAAATTGTCTCATTGGAAAGTTTTATTAGCTTTTATGTAATACACACACGTTTAAACCAGAGACGGCAGCAGGGAACACACACACCAGTGAACACAGGCTTCACTGGCAGCATGACAGAAGCATATTGATATTCTGTGTCTCTCCTGGGACATGTCTCCATGCTTTAATGTTCAGAAAGCTCTTTATGTTTCTCAGACTGCCTCTGCTGCAGCACCTCTTTTCACCCTCTGTCTAAAACCAGAGCCCAGTCTGCTCTGATTGGTTAGCTGGCCGGCCTGCTTAGAGATGTCCCGCCCCTTAGCCTATCACGTACATGCACAAAAACCTATAGAACACAATACAGGGAAGGGAAAACAACCAAGTAACATGAACTTCTAGATGTGATTCCCTGCTGAAAAACGCTGGTGCTGCCTTCAGGTGCGTGTTACCTGTGTCGGTGTCCTCGTTGGTCGGTCTGCTCTCTGTGTTTGGAGTCTTCATCAGCAGCAGGAGAAGCAGGAGTAAGGAGAAGCAGCGAGACGAAGACATGGCGTCTTCACAGCAAGTAACACTGCAGACACACAGAGACACAACGTTAGAAACTCACAGCAGGATCTCCGCTGTAAACACACACACACACACACACACACACACACACACACACATATATAGACAAACACATGGTTCTGAACCACAGGAAAACCTGCAGCATGGATATGGAGTGTTTTCTCCCAGCATGCATCACACCTGTGCAGCTGTTTCTCACCCAGAGTGTGAAGACACCACTAGAGATAACCTGTCAACACTAAATATCTGTCAGGTGTTAGACTAAACACACACACACACACACACACACACACACACACCATTTGCCTGTGTCAGCATGCAGGTGTGATCGCTCATCTGCTAAACACATTAGATGCTATGGGAGGAAGAAACACTCTAAAAATATGAGTGAAAATGTTGTTGTTACACAATCACACAACTGATGCTGCACTATTTTACAGAGCAACTATTCAGCTGAATGTTTCCTTAGTTTAATGACTTTACATCCTGCGTTCACTGTTCCTAGAGTCACAGTGAACGATTAAATACACAAAAATGCAGCTTATATTTACATTAAAGAAGCGGGATACAGAAGATTTGGGCAATTTTTGCATTAAATTAACTAGAGGCAGCAGCATGGAATAAATCAGGAATAAATCTGAAGAAAAAATAAATATTTTTAAATAAATTGGAAACAAAAATAAGTCACAAAATATCTCCTGCCTGTCATCTTCGTTTATCATATTCAAGTGAATACTTTGGGCTTTTGGACTGACTGCAAAGAGATTTAAAGGACTTTAAACAACCAGGATGGACATGTTTCCCCTTTTCTGGTAATTTATACATTAAACTAAAGCTACTGTGACATCAATCTGTCTACAATCCTGCAGAACACAATTTAAAGCAGAGTTACTTTCAGCCTGGCTGCAGGGAAGACAATCACTGAAGCGGTGTCAGATGACAGCGAATGCATCGTCAACATAAAACAGAGTGAGTCATCACTGAGAACTTCACGTGTGCAGCATGTGTGTGTAGAGCGGATTTATGGACACATAATTAATACATCACACACATGTGGAGAACACACTCGCTTTAATTAGACCTGACAAGAGTTCACTCAACATCAGCAGCAGAGGACTCTTTAAAGTAGAGACTCTACATACTGATATACACCTGAACATCAGCAGCAGAGGACTCTTTAAAGTAGAGACACTACATACTGATATACACCTGAACATCAGCAGGAGAGGACTCTTTAAAGTAGAGACTCTACATACTGATATACACCTGAACATCAGCAGGAGAGGACTCTTTAAAGTAGAGACACTACATACTGATATACACCTGAACATCAGCAGGAGAGGACTCTTTAAAGTAGAGACTCTACATACTGATATACACCTGAACATCAGCAGGAGAGGACTCTTTAAAGTAGAGACACTACATACTGATATACACCTGAACATCAGCAGGAGAGGACTCTTTAAAGTAGAGACTCTACATACTGATATACACCTGAACATCAGCAGGAGAGGACTCTTTAAAGTAGAGACACTACATACTGATATACACCTGAACATCAGCAGGAGAGGACTCTTTAAAGTAGAGACACTACATACTGATATACACCTGAACATCAGCAGGAGAGGACTCTTTAAAGTAGAGACACTACATACTGATATACACCTGAACATCAGCAGGAGAGGACTCTTTAAAGTAGAGACTCTACATACTGATATACACCTGAACATCAGCAGGAGAGGACTCTTTAAAGTAGAGATGCTACATACTGATATACACCTGAACATCAGCAGGAGAGGACTCTTTAAAGTAGAGACACTACATACTGATATACACCTGAACATCAGCAGGAGAGGACTCTTTAAAGTAGAGACTCTACATACTGATATACACCTGAACATCAGCAGGAGAGGACTCTTTAAAGTAGAGACTCTACATACTGATATACACCTGAACATCAGCAGGAGAGGACTCTTTAAAGTAGAGACACTACATACTGATATACACCTGAACATCAGCAGGAGAGGACTCTTTAAAGTAGAGACACTACATACTGATATACACCTGAACATCAGCAGGAGAGGACTCTTTAAAGTAGAGACACTACATACTGATATACACCTGAACATCAGCAGGAGAGGACTCTTTAAAGTAGAGACTCTACATACTGATATACACCTGAACATCAGCAGGAGAGGACTCTTTAAAGTAGAGACGGCAGATTTTTTTATAACTTCTCCCCTCCTGTTTATCCTTCCTTGAAACCTCACCTATACTTCAGATTCTGCGGCAGGACGACAGTCTGCAGACTGTCATCATAACACACACGCACGCACAGCACACGCACGCACACGCACGCACACGCACACACACACCACACACACACACACACCCCTGATGCCTAATGTCCATCAGAGCTGGTAGAATTTGGATTCGCTGTGCAGTCGTATTGTTTGCACAGATTTTGAATCCTGGCTATTGAGTGTTGAAGTGAGTCAGTTCTCCTCCTGATGACTCATCAGATGAATATGAAATCACTGCGACAGAAACCAGAATTTATAAAGTCTTCTTAACTTCACTGCTGCCCAAGAGTGTCTTAAATCTGATCAGAGTCTGAAGTGAAACTGCCTGACTCCTTTCTGCATCATAAAGCTTCACTTTTGATGCTTAAACTACATAGAGGACTTGTGTACTTTCACCCAAACAACAACTTTAATTCAATACTTTTACAAAGTATTTTACATGACATGGGACTATCTTATGAAATATGATGACATGACACATTGTCTGCAAGATTACATTTAGCTAACACTACAGACTTTTACCAAAACAATGCAGCGCATTTTTTATGGTGTGGAATTCATTTCACACAGAAAACCATCTTCACTTCTAACATGGGACGTTTCCTGCAGTGTGTGGCTTTGAATGCTTTCATGCCTTTTATCGAAATATTAAACTGCCAACCTCAGAGATTTTGTGCATGTTGCTTTATCGGTCAGATTTCACACAAGTGTTTGTTCAAATTCAGATTTTTGGGGGAAACTTTCAGAATTCCCTCTTTTTTCCGTGACTAAAATAAAGAAATCTCAGATGTGACCCTAATCCTCTTCCGTAGACTTTTCCCAAACAAAGCAGGACTAGTTTACGGTGCTCAAAGTCTAAACAAAACACATTTCTTCTTTTTCTTTGGATAAGTTACTTATAAACCTGCACCAGACAAAGCAGGGCCTTTCTTTCAGCCACTGAATCAAGTCAACAGTCGTAACGAGAAGAAGTCGCGAATTTTCACAGTTTTTCAGAGTCTAAGTACTTGCTCTACATCTGGAAAACACACACACACACACACACACACACACACACACACACACACACACACACACACACACACACACACACACACACACACACACACACACACACGGGTCGCCATGCAGAGAAAGCACACACCAACAAAGAAGTTTGCGGATAAAAATCACATTTTACCGAGTTTTTACCGGAGTGTGTGTGTGTGTATATCCGAGCTGCAGAATCAAAGGTTAATCCGGATTCATTCTCATAAATGTGTGTTTGATCATTATTCAGTGTGTGTGTGAGAGAGAGAGAGAGAGAGAGAGAAAACAGAGCAATAAAGACGTTTCCAGACAAACCATACTGCAGGAAAAGTCCCATTATTTACCTTTTAGATCCGAGTTGCAGAAACTCAGGTTGTTTCCGGATTAATCCTCATTAGTGTGTGTTTCTGTTAATGATCCAGTGTGAGTGTGTGTGAGTGTGTGTGTGTGAGAGGAGAGAAAACGTGGGAAAGCTGGGCTCATTGTCGGGATGTTTCTCGGTGTTCAGTCCGGGAGGAGCACCGCCTTCAGGGGGAGTTTCCTTTTGCTCACACACACACACACACACACACACACACACACACACACACACACACACACACACGCACACGCACACGCATGCACGCACGCACACACACACACACACACACACACACGCTCCCCCCTCCACTCCATTAACGCCCCGGTGCCATGTATTCATTGACTCCATTTTCCGAGTGTGTTGCAATGCAGCATGTGTGTGTGTGTGTGTGTGTGTGTGTGTGTGTGTGTGTGTGTGTGTGTGTGTGTGTGTGTGTGTGTGTGTGTGGAGGAGGGGTTTCCTTTTTAAATTCCTGCTGTGCATGATCCGAGCCGCAGTTTAACTTCATCTGTTTACATTTTGCTCAGGTTACATGTTACTGCTGGAAGAACACAAAAAAGTCTCACTGAAAAAGTTTCTTCAGCTCAAAGTAAAACCAGGACAAAACACAGAAATGTGACTTTCTAACAATATATATATTTTCCTTTGATTGGAAGCCGATTTCCTTAAAGTACGGAAGCCTTAAAGGGCCTATCACGTACAGTTGATCTTGAGGAAACAACGTTAATGTATAATCACAGGAAAATATGACCCTTCAGGGCCTCCGTACTCCTGCAGTAATTATTACAGCGCTGGAGGAGAAGGTTTCTGAAAGTCTCTGCGTCACGTTCCAGTGATCATAATCAGCTGTTTATACTAACACACACACACACACACACACACACACACACACACACACACACACACACACACACACACACACACACACACACACACACACACACAGACTCCATTGTGGATTCATTGGCATAATGTGTGTTTGAGAGTCTCTGTCTGAGAACAATGAGTACAGAGAGAGTACTGTGTGATACTGTCATGTATACTGTATGTACAAATACTGCTTACATGTCATTCAGTACGGATACTACTGTACTCTACATGCAGTACAAGTACAAATACTGCTAACATGTCATACATTCAGTACAAATACTACTGCTAAAGTCGTATACATGCAGTACAAGTACCAATTCCAGTTCATGTACAAATACCACTTAATAAGACTTGTTCATGCAGGTAAAGTACAAACTGCTAAAGGTTTTCACACCCTTAGATATCTTTTCTAAAGTACTGTACTAAATAGAAATAGAAGGTACTTTTATTTCCATTTTATAATACGTTATACTCTACTCTTGCATTACTTACAATACCTGTCAGAGTATTACTATTCTATTCTATTTGTGATTAAATATAAATAAAGATAATGAGCACAGAGAATTTATTGTGTGATACTTCTGTTAAGCTTAATACATGCAATACATGTACAAATACTGCTATATTACTCTGAACATATCACAAAAACTCTTTCATTTTTCGCCGCAGGTAAAGATAGAGTTCACTTTCAATACTTTTTAAACTACCAGGTATCTTAATCCATAACACTACTAACATATTCTATATTTCTAATTCAATATATGAACCTGCAATATTTGCAAAAAGTCATGCAAAGGAGAAAAAAGTGTAATATTTGCCTCCAATTCTACGTAGCATGCATTTCCATCACATTAAAAAAGCACTTTATATTCTGTCAAGAAGAATATCACGAACACACAGTCGCCTTTGTTCTTATCGAGCTTTACATCCAGTATAAAAGTGACTTTAAAACATAAACAGGAGGAAATCATCTCTTTTTGAACGTCTTTATCTGGCTATAAACACTCTGCTGATGGATGATGTGAGGGAAACACAGACGCTATACTTCCTGTTTCCTCAATCAGGCTTCAGAGGCATTCATCAGTGCTTATATATAAATAAACACACTGTATATTTATACATACATTGTCTGTGTACATGAGGCGGTGTCTAATCTGGGTTTAAAGTAAACAGGACACAAAGTACAAAGTGTTCTGGGTACGCTTTACTGCAGGAAAAGTGGAAGAAATCTGTGAAAAATACCATTTATTTTGTAGTATTTCTGCCTTTTATTTGACTGTTTCTACCTCACTTTTGTCCTCCTTTACTTTTGTGCTCTTATTTTAATACCCTCTCCCTCCTGTGAACTCTTTGTCTCTCTTGGAGTGTGAAGCAGAGACCTGAGGAGCACTTGTCCTGCTGCAGGATTCAGGTTCTCAGTCTTGGTTCTCTGTCTTGGTTTTGGTGAGCAGGAATGTCTCTGCTGGTTTTTTATTGGTCGCCTGGCACATCCAGCCTGGCTGTGGTGAGTCTGGGTTTGGCTACAGGTCTGGGTTTGTTCTCCAGGTCTGGGTGGGTCCAGACTCTGTGGTTAAAGGACATCTGCTCTCAAAGGGAGCGTCCAAAGAATAATGCTCATCGCCTCACAGTCATGCAGACATACATGAAGCAATGCTGCAAAATAAACCAGCGTTTCTATCACAATCATGGTGGCAAATCATCGAAAGATAGTCAAATAACCAGGTTAAATGAACACTGGCTTCTTCTGTACCTTTGCAGTTTGTTTATATAACTTTATTTGGGTAATTTATTCATGTGAAATATGTTTCATTACTCCAGATTTAGATGAAACCCTGTCAGAGCTGCTGCTGACCGTCCTGCAGGCGTCCTGAGGTTCAGCAGGAGGAGAGACTGTCATTTACAGGAGATGTTCCTCTGTAATGACAGAGCGCTGCTGCAGGGAGTGTGTGTGTGTGTGTGTGTGTGAGAGAGAGAGTGAGAGAGAGAGAGAGAGAGAGAGAGAGAGAGAGAGAGAGAGAGAGAGAGAGAGAGAGAGGGTATGTATTTACTGAAGAGCATTAAATCCAGAAGAGAGAGTTGTATCCCTGCAGAGTGATATATAACTCTGTGTGTGGCCTCTGGCTGTACGTCTGTAATTCAACTGAGTGTGTGTGTGTGTGTGTGTGTGTGTGTGTGTGTGTGTGTGTGTGTGTGTGTGTGTGTGTATGTGTGTGTGTGTGTGTGTGTGTGTGTGTGTGTGTGTGTGTTTGGCTCTTTCTAAGAGTTTGGATGAGGTCAGGGAGGCTGCAGATTGTTTTGGAGCTCTTGGTGGAGCGTGTTCCCTTCATGCAGTCAAAGTACCAGCACTGAGATCCCGTGTTGAGCAATACAACTATATTTTAAAATTCTAAAATAAAAATAAAACGAAAGTTGTACAAAGTAATGGATAATGGAGTAATAAATGGAACCAAAGTGGAAATTTAAAAGAGTGTTTAAAATCTATAAAGGTCAATAAAGGAGTCGCTGATGTGCTTTTTTAATCTGGAAAAATAAATCCATTAAAGATTAAATCTCTAAAAACTTTCGCTGCACACAAAGTCTTTCCTCAATTAATAAGCACTGTCAGCTTCAAGTTCGAAGAGTAAAAGTACTATGCTTCCTTCCGTGTGAGAATGGTGAGATATTATGAAATGGGAAAATGTAGTATTTTCCAGCACTGAGGGCGACTGAATCATAATGCAGCTCAGAGAGAATTAAAAACACACGCAGGAAATAATTCCTCAGGATTCAGAGTCTGTAACGTGTCTGAACTCAACGACAGGCTTACGCTTAGATCCTTAAAAGTCAAACACACACACACACACACACACACACACACACACACACACACACACACACACACACACACACACACACCCTCGGCTCTCCATAAAAGAAAGAGTTTGAGACAGACGCACCACAAAGTCAGGAATGTGGAGTTTACATGGGCAGCTTTATTTGGCCTGAAGAAAATGTTCCCTCATTGAGAGAAAGCCACATCCCACACACACACACACACACACACACACACACACACACACACGCACACACACACACACACACACACACACACACACACACACACACACACACACACACACACACACGCACACACGCACGCACACACACACACACACACACACACACACACACACACACACACACACACACACACACGCCCATCCACACCCACTCCCACCCACATAAAGACCATAGCTGCAGGAACTCCCCCTCACAGAGTGAACGTGCTCCATCTGTTATTAACATTCAGCGTTCGAGTGTCTCCACAGGGCCGAGCAGAGAGCATGCTGGGAGTTTTGTGAGTCTGCAGGTACATCGCTATCAGTCTGAAGCAGAGTCGTGTTATTTATAGATAACACAGATAATAAAGAGTGCTTGGATTTATGACGGTGGATCTGTGTGGTTCATCTGCATGTTAGCAGCTATGAGATAAACGGGTTTCCAGGCAGGAATAAAGCTTTCTTCAGTTTATTCCAATATAAATGAAGCACAATGAATACAATACTTTACCTATTCTCTCATTCGGTTGCTTTTTTGGTAAAAAACACAAACATAGATCCTTTCTGGTACACAATCTGACCTCCACCTGTTTCCAATGAACACTAAAAAAAAGCTGCCTTCAAAATAAAAGCATCAACTCCTTTAATAAACTCAAACTGATTACACTAAATAATGACATATATTGAATTAATATAACAATAGCTCCAACACATATTTTAGTCCTGTTCCTGTAGTACAATTGATTTTGGTGTTCCACAGGGATCAGTCTCTGGACCTATAGAAATGGGCAAAACCTCTATGCAGACGATACACTACTCTATCTTCCTGAGTGAAACTACAGAAGTCATTGTCAGAAATGTACAGAGGTGGTAGAAGTACTCAGATCTTGTATTTGAGTAAAAGTAGAAGTACTCAGACCTTGATTTATATTTGACATCATTAATCCAAATCTGCCTAGCAACTAAAGGTATTAAGTAAATGAAGTTGAGTAAAAGTACAACATTTACCTCTGAATTGCTTTGGAGTACACAGTACCTCAAAGTTTTACATAAGAACAGCAATTGAGTAAATGTATTTCATTACAATGCATATTTCTACATGTTAGCATATGAAATAAATGAGTTTACATGTAAAGTAGCATGTAATAAAACGAAAACCTTAACTTCAAAATGTTTTAAGTGTGTTGTTCTATACTGTATATACCTTTTGTGTATTTAACCTGCAAATGTACGCTGTCTTTGAGGATCTCAAAAGCGCTCCATGAATAAAATGTATTATTATTTTATATTGAGAGACTGGGAGCCCATACAGCCGAACAGTTATGGACATTTCTGACCCTGGTTGTATATTTTTCTGGTTTGAAACGTCCTATAGAAAGACCCTCTTCCCCCCCGCCTCAACATAAACACTTCCACACCACAGTGTGCATTTTATTCTGACCAAACGTGAAGTGAAGCAAGTTTCCTTTCCTGTTGAAAATACACCCACCCGCTTCCTAAAGTGAGGAAAGCGTGGGGCAGCGTCGGCACAGCTGACACTGTTTCATTAAAAACTGTTTTGCATTCAGAGAAATAAATAAGTACTTTTATTTAAGTTAAGGATCTGAACTGGTGACAGAAATATGTAAAGGAACATATCGGATATAGTCAGAGGTGGGAAGTACCTAAGTACGTTAACTCAAGTACTGTCCTGAAGTACAATTCGAAGTACAAGATCTGAGTACTTCTACTTTTACTCAAGTACAAGATCTGAGTACTCCACCTCCATCTTCAGATTAAACACAGTTCTGTGATTGGACTCTGGTGTTGTTCCTCAACAGAGCCACAAACCACCAATCAAGAACCTCCACCCACAGCCTCATCACCCTGCAGGAAGCACACCACAATACACAGATCAGGTCCCGTGTTTACACTCCTGCAGGAATGCATTTGTACATAAAGAAACCGAAGAAGAAGAAGAAGAAGAAGAAGACGAAGACGAAGAAGAAGAAGAAGAAGAAGAAGAAGAAGCTAAATCACTCAAATGCAAACAAAAAGTAAAGTAAAGTAGAAGTACTCAGATCTTGTACTTGAGTAAAGTAGAAGTACTCAGATCTTGTACTTGAGTAAAGTAGAAGTACTCAGATCTTGTACTTGAGTAAAGTAGAAGTACTCAGATCTTGTACTTGAGTAAAGTAGAAGTACTCAGATCTTGTACTTGAGTAAAGTAGAAGTACTCAGATCTTGTACTTGAGTAAAGTAGAAGTACTCAGATCTTGTACTTGAGTAAAGTAGAAGTACTCAGATCTTGTACTTGAGTAAAGTAGAAGTACTCAGATCTTGTACTTGAGTAAAAGTAGAAGTACTCAGATCTTGTACTTGAGTAAAGTAGAAGTACTCAGGTCTTGTACTTGAGTAAAAGTAGAAGTACTCAGACCTTGTACTTGAGTAAAGTAGAAGTACTCAGATCTTGTACTTGAGTAAAGTAGAAGTACTCAGATCTTGTACTTGAGTAAAAGTAGAAGTACTCAGATCTTTGTACTTGAGTAAAAGTAGAAGTACTCAGATCTTGTACTTGAGTAAAAGTAGAAGTACTCAGATCTTGTACTTGAGTAAAAGTAGAAGTACCAGAGTGTAGGAATACTCAGTATTACACTGGGATACTTTTACCTAAGAAAAGCCTCCCAGTAAAACTCCTGAAGTCACTAATACTAACACAACGGCGCCCCCTGGTGGTGAACACAGGTACAACATCCAGTGATGATAGAAGTTTGGGTGATTTTAAGATAAAAAGACAGATTTTGTTTTTTTAAGTAATAAAAACAATACGTAAATAAACTAAAATAAGCTTTCCTTTAAAGAGAGATCATACGGAGTCAAAGTCAAGCACTTTTAAACAGACTTAAAACCTTTAAATCACATTTTCGGTGATAAAGAAATTCAAAACATGCCGAAACGTTTAATTTTTTTAAAGAAAAACATTCATTAAACATTATAAAATAAGCATGATTCAGCAGAAAAGACGGTTTCACATCAGTTTACATGTAACGAGCTTACAGACACATTCAGTAGCATCGGACATTTACTCAAATATACATCATTGATATTAAATACAGCAGTTCAATGAGCAGAAATCATGGATCATATTTATCTGACTTTGAGCTCTGAGGATTAGTTATTTACTGAATTTAAACGAGCATTTCTAACATCGGAGCTGTGTTTTTAAATGATCAGGACATGTTTCAATAAGCACCTTTAAACTGTGAGGTTGTTTAAATACACACAAAGACTCAAACCGCTTTGAATTGAACTCTTTTTTGGTCACAAAATGCTGCTTCACGTTGTGTTTTGATCTCAGGAAATTAAACACCTTTTCTGTTATACCTTTTTTACAAATATTTTCTTGGTTTGATTAATTGGATTTCCTTCCAATTTATACACAGTGAAAAAATGCAAAAAAGCCCAAACATTTATTTGGGAATTTATATAAGACATGAGAATTGATATAAAAAATAATAGCAAACAATAAATAAAATAAGATCCCTTTGTAGCAACAGCCCACCATCATTTTAGCACATTCAAATATATTTATTTAAATTAGATATATGTATTTATTTAATATATATATATGTATTTATTTAATTTAAATATATTTATTTAATTTAAATATATATATGTATTTATTTAATTTAAATATATTTATTTAAATGTATTTATTTTATTAAATATATTTATTTAAATGTACTTGAATTATTTCTGCTATTTGCAATAAAAAAAATTGAGCGTTTCAATCTGGGATTATTTCAGCTTTAAAGAAGCATTCAGTGTTCAGACATTAAAATGGTTCATTTTTTCAGCGTTGCATTGAGTACATTTAATTAGGATGTATTTGAAACAACTTTGAACATCATTAACAATCCACAACTACATTCAGAGACATGTTTACCGTCGCTGTAAAAGCAGGAACACACACACATGTTTCTAACGGACATGTTCTTCTTTATCTGACAGATCCAAATAAAATGTCTTCATAAGGAGTTCACACTTGTTGGTGTTTGGTTTCGGAGCAACACATTTGGCATTCATGGTCTTTAACGAGGAGTTTGTGGAGAGAGGAAAGTGTCAGTGTGTGTGTGTGTGTGTGTGTGTGTGTGTGTGTGTGTGTGTGTGTGTGTGTGTTTGTTCACCGCACACTCTGAGACATGTGCAGTGGGGTCAGCATCTCCTCAAAGATTGCTCCCTTCACATTAGAGCCGCGCAGGTTTGCCTCCTGAAGGTCGCAGCCTGACAGGTCACAGTTCTGGGAAAAACAGACCACACCTGAACGCACCATTCATATATATTTTTCATTGATCTTTTTTTTTTACAAATAATCATTTTAACTTATACCAGGAGTCAGTGTGTGTGTGTGTGTGTGTGTGTGTGTGTACCTCCAGGTCGGTTCCTGCCAGCGTGGCCCCCCTCAGGTTGCAGTTCTTCAGTTTGGCGTTCTTCAGCGTGGCGACCCTCAGGTTGATCCCTGTCATCTGACTGCCCTCCATGTCCACGCCCTTCAGGTTGGCTCCTGCACACACACACACACACACACACACACACACACACACACACACACACACACACACACATAAATGAGTCTAATACATGTGTGTGTGTGTGTGTGTGTGTGTGTGTGTGTGTGTGTGTGTGTGTATGTGTGTGTGTGTGTGTGTGTGTGTGTGTGTGTGTGTGTCTCACCCTCCAGGTTGGCTTTGATTCCTGCAGGATCTTCAAAGTTGCAGCCTCTCAGTGAAGCTCCCTCTGCGTTGGTGCAGAGCATCTTCACTCCCTGCAGGTTAGCAGCCTGACACACACGGACACACACAGACAAACACAGACACACCCACTTAATTTAGAGACTCAAAAAGCAGGTGTACACGTCTGAAGTCAGTTTCCTACTCAGTAAGATAAATAATAAGCATGTCTCACGTCGAGGCAGGCCAGCGACAGGTCGGCTCTCTCCAGGTTGGCCCCGCTCAGGTTAGCGTGGCTCAGATTGGTTCCGCTCAGGTTGGCCATCTTAAAGTTAATGTAGCGCAGATCGAGACGGGATAGATCCGCCCCGTTAAAGTTCAGACCCTGAGAGACAACACACACACACACACACCCACACACCCACACACACACACACACACACACACACACACACACACACACACACACACAGAAACTGAGATTAAAGTGGAGGCCCACACCATCACAAACAGGAATCTCTAGCTACTCTCTCGTTATGTAGGACTGTGTATTTATGACAGCATGTTTAAGTTTGTGTGTGTGTGTGTGTGTGTGTGTGTGTGTGTGTGTGTGTGTGTGTGTGTGTGTGTGTGTGTGTGTGTGTGTGTGTGTGTGTGTGTGTACCTGACAGCGCAGCTCTGATTTGGTGGTGGTGGCGAGGAGATATCTGATGAACTCTTTCCGACTCAGAGGCGAGTGATCTTCAGGAGGCTGAGAGGACTGAACACACACACACACACACACACACACACACACACACACACACACACACACACACACACACACACACACACACACACACACACACACACACACACACACACACACACAGGTCATGTCAAGCAACCAGAAACACACTCTATTAAATGTTTTTCCACAGGCACACACACCTTTATGAGAGTCTCCAGTTGTTCAGCCAGCTGTTCGATCCCGAAGAAGCGAGCCTCTTCCAGCACACCTGCAGAGAGAGAAACCGGAGATTAGGAAGTAATCTATTACAGTTTAGGTGTGTGTGTGTGTGTGTCTGTGTGTGTGTGTGTGTGTGTGTTGTACCCAGTGGGTTGATGCCCTCGTTGATGATCAGCTGGCCGTGTCTCAGATAGTTCAGGATGGGTTCAAAGTAGTCCGGGCTGCGGTCGATCAGAAACGCTCCGTGAGAGTCGCGCTTGTTCCCCCAAACATCTGGATCACAAATACAGAGGTGAAATATTAAAGACATCATAATAACGTGTAGATAAAAGACACATTAATCACTTCTCTATAGGACAAAACTCACCCTTCTCTCTGAACATGTGGGCCAGCATACTCTCCGGCTCTTTACTGACCAGCGTACTCCTGAGGACACACACACGAACGCACACACACACAGAAAACAGTGAATAAAGGAGTGTGTGTTTGTGTCTTACAGATGAATATCAGTCCAATGTGTCTCTAGTTAAGCTCTGTGTCCAGCGTCTCTTATCCTCCTGTATTTTCAGCGTCATTAACGGTTAAATAGAATAAGTAACGGTGCTGGGGAGCGGGATGATTCTCTGAAAGATGATTAAATGATGGATGAAAAAAATATCTACCTGGTGGTGGTGAAGCAGCGTCCACCCACGTTGAGCGTCAGCCAATCGGTGTGAGTCTGATCCTTCTCAGGGTCAGTGAGGTCATCCTGAGGATCTACACACAGGAACAGTTTAATATAAGTTACCTTACAACACTCAGACTTCTGCTGCCCTTTTTGAATGTGTCCCTCAGACTTACCCTCAGATGAGTCTTCCTCTGAGACGTACAGAACATCATCATCCCTGCACAGATGGAAGAGGGATAACCTCATTAAAAACATATCATCTTAAAGACATCGGTGCTGGAAACTGATTCTGACGGTTGTAGTGGAGACAAATGTAAAATATCTGATACAAGTAAAGAGGAAGAGTTTTGTAGTAAATGCACTTCAGTGTATGTCTAGAGTCTATTTATTGAAGGTCTGCTTCTAAGTATTAGTATTTTAACTGTACTTAATGATCTAAATACCTCCTGATGTTATGATGGTGACAGCTTCCGGTCTCACCTGATCTGCGTGGTATTGTTTATCAGAGGACAATTAGTTGAGTACTTTTATGTGTAGTATTAGTACTTTTACTTAAGTAACACGTTGAGTGCAGTACTATGACTTGTATCCGAATATTTGTTTGTGTGGTATAAGTACTGACACTGTAGTCGATGGTCTAAAAATGTTTTTGAACTTTATGTATTTCTGTCTAAGAGCCGTAATAATAACACAAACGTTATAAGGGCCAGGGCGTCCAGAGTTCATAGACCTTCCAGAGTTCAAATAAAATGTCCTTTTAAAAATAAAACTGAACGTTTTTGCAGCTTTCCTGTTCTCAAAATAGAATATAGCAGGGTTTTGGAGACTGTTACGACTTGTGACATAATCTAAGTTTGGTGTTAGTAATTGTACTTCACTAATTGTTACTGGCAGAACTATTACTTGTGAATAATAATAATTGTTTGTCTATCCAAAACACACATGTAAGTAAAAGGTCTGAACACTTCATTTTTGACACAGAGTATTAGTAAAGGGTATTAATAGTGTTTAACTGTAGTAAAGGAGGTACATCTGGATGTGAGTGACAGCAGCTTCTCACCTGATTAACGTGACGTCGTCTATGAGGCCGCGGTTCCCGTTGTAAACACTGGAGGCTCTGATCCCCAGTTTACAGCTGGCAGTGGACAGCAGATCCTCCAGAGAGCCGAACACAGCCACCACCTGAGGAGGAAACACCGACAGCAAACAGCAGCTAATTAAATAAAACAAAACGACAGCTCACAAGTTAAAGAATCCGTTTGTTTTTAGCACGATGCTAACCAATGCTAACCAACATGTATAGATATAAACAGTCTATGGCCACAGCTTACCTTTCCATTTGACGAGGTTCCGTTTACAAACAGTGTGACCCTCCTCATGGCAAAATGAAATCAGATAAACAATCCACAGCTCAGGAAATAAACACTACATACATCCTTCAGCAAGTCTGTTTCCTGCTTCTTCTCCGGACTACACTCAAACGCCCCAGTGAAGCTCAAACATCCAATCAGACGCTGAGAGGAAACCGCGACAACCAATCAGTGATCAGAGTGGGCGGGACCTTGATATTACGTTGCTTCACAATCTTTATATTTATTTAGCTTTTTGTAACACTAAAGGGCTTCCTAGCAATATAAATAACACATACAAATAAACCCCTGCTTTACCAGCTCTAATATTACAATGATGGACACATACATGCATCAATACCAATATAACAATATCAAATACGTTATTAAAAACGTCTGGATTTATATTTCACATTTCTATGTGGTATGTGTGGATGCATGCAGGGACAAAAGTGCTACTCATACATCTGTTGACAACATGTGAAAAATTACATACAAAAAAATGTACATTTATCACCTTAAATGGAAGCAAAATCATAAACGTTTGGTAGTAAATGAGGAATGTGTACTTATACTCTGCATTACTTATTTAATTTGTAGTTGTGAGGCATAATATAAAAAGACACTTGGTTTATAAAGACCTTTATTAAACACATTTGTCACCAAAACATAAAATAAGAGCTCATGTTAACACACACTTGCAATTAAAGTCCCAGAGCATGTTCATTTGGCAAGAGCAGAAAGAGCTTCAAATCAACAATAAATCTCACCCTTTTCTTTTTACTCCAAAAATAGATATATTATGTGCCACCAGAGGAAGTGCAAACAACCACAATCGACTCAGGAAGAATAAACTGTGAGATGTTTGGATTACTTTCAGTCTCCTGTTGGGGAGCGTTTCACATTAGCATCCGACACATCAGCAGGTCTTAAAACTAAGGAGACACAATCACAGAACACTGCAGCATCCTTTTATCAAACAGGTGCTGCAAGTCAGAAAATGTAGAACCAAAGCAAGAATTTAAATATCCTTATAAAAGGAGTTTGAAGGAAAACAATTAGGGGCAATTTTTTATCCAGTAGATCAAAAATGAATGCAATAAATACAGAGAAACGACCCAAAGATGATCAAAACCAAGCAGGTATCATAACGGAGGTAAAAAATGAGTAACCGTCACGTTTCAGAACAGTGCTTTACAGAAAATAAGCTTGTTCTATTTTGAAAAAAGTGCTTCAAATAAGGCACATTAAAGGAGGACGTGTGTTAAGGCTTCTTAACTTACATGCACTGAAGATACCTAAAACACAAGTGCAGTAAATCTGAATACCCAGCTGTCTCCTGTCAACTATTTCATTGTTTGAATGACCAAATACTCAAAATTCTGAGGTGCAAACACACATTTAGACTTCCAGAGACACACTACGCTAGTTTCAGTTGGACTTTGGGAGGAATTTATTGTGGATACGATGATTTATTTCTACATTTGATGATAAAAACAATGATTCCTTTCATGCTTTCACAATTTAAATCCTCCCTTTCCTAATCATTAGTCTGTGTTGAAGCTCCAATAAATCGGGCACTTTATAAAAAGAAAAGGCACCAAATTATATTTCATAAATATCTTCAAGTATCTGTTGTCATTGAGACTAGATTTTAAGGATGAGAGGAGCTCTGATATGTTCACATATGTTTTTCTACGGGTGAGAATAAGGCAGATGTTGGAGGAGAAATATTAAAGGGGCCCTGTTCTCCTCATGTTCAGTGTGTAGTGTCTCTCCGGGGACATGTCTCCATGCTTTAATGTTCAAATAGCTCTCATACTTTTTCTCATACTGTCTGTGTGTGAAACCAGAGCCCAGTTTGCTCTGATTGGTTAGCTGATTAGATGTCCCGCCCCCTTAGCCTATCACAACAACGTGTTGGAGCACGAGTGTTCCATAGGGGGGATTTTAGCCTTTGCAGACTACAGAAACACACTGCAGGAAAGGGACACCAAAAGAAAAGCAGAATAGGGCCCCTTTAAACGTCCACGGGGCAGATGAAGCTTCCTTCTCACTGAGACTCACCTCTGCCTTGTGTTTTAAAGTAAATCACATCACAGTTTTCCCTCTCTCTCCTCTTTATTAAAACTACTCGTTGCCGCTGTCCTCCGTGTCCTCGTCCTCGGCGCCGTCGCTCTGTCCCTCAGCGCTCCCCTCTGGGTAGTCCAGGATGTGTCTGCTGGCCTGATTGATGCACTGCTGCTGTTTGAAATACACCTTCAGAACTCCTTTGATCAGAACGAAGGCGATGCCGCCCTGCAGGTGGAGAGGGGAGTCAGTGAGACACCTTTAAAAAACAACAAGGGGGTCTATGACGAAAATGAGGTGGCTTTCAGTTGGGATTTAAAACAGGAATCTGAATCTGAATATTTAATTTACTTTTATATTTATTTAGTTGCTCCGTTTGGAAGTGAAATAAAATAAAAGCTAAATAAAATAAAATGTCTAGAAATAATTAGACATAAGAAGGAGCTATGAAAAATAAATGAATTAAAATAATTATACAAACATAATTTAAAGTAAAAATGCAAAATAAATATATGAAATGAAACTTTTTATAAAAACCCATAAAATAAAATAGATTAAAGACGTTTATAGAATCATAAAATGAATAAATAAAATAGAATTAAGGATCTTTTTAAACATATAAAGTTAAATAGATATTTAAATAACAGATAAGAACTAAAAGTAAAAGTCTGCATTAAAATATGATCATTTATAAATAACATTAAAGGTTTTATTCACCAGCACGGTGCGCTGCAGGTTGGAGGGCATCTGTCTGAACAGCATCCGCCCCACCAGAGAGGCGATGGTGGGGAAAACGAGTGCTCCACACAGAGTCCGAGAGACAGAGAGGTGATCTCCGGCTCCGAGGCCGTCAGCCGGGACTCTGGGAAGGTAACGACCTATAGGGGGAAATATTTTCTATTAAATACAGATAAATAAATGATATAATGCAGGCTGTTTCGTTAGTATGGTAGCATTTAAAAGAAATAAACCACGTGTGGAGCACAGAAAATGAGCTAATTATCAATTATTAAAATCAATAATTACATAAATACAGAATAAAATGTATGATGTAATAAATATGGAAATAAATAAATGAAAGTTGCTAACCAAACAGAACATAAATAAATAAGTGTAAGTGTGTGCATGTGTGAGTGTGTGTGTGTGTGTGTGTGTGTGTGTGTGTGTGTGTGTGTGTGTGTGTACCTGGTGTGAGCTTCCCCCTGTGGGAGTGTTTCTGCCACAGCCTCACCAGGTAGTCCTCCCAGCGGATCATCTTCCCCAGAACCAGCAGCACTGGGATGGTGGGCAGACCCATCAGCAGGAAGAGGGGGTCGGCCCGCTCCATCACATGGAGACCCTTCTTATGACCCACCACCTGAACACACAACACACACATTCAAATAGATGAAAACACACTTAAACTCTCTGCTTTATGGAGGTGGACTGTCTCGGTATTGAGTGTTGATCTGTGATCGACACCCATCTCTCTCCATACTGGTTCTGTATTTTATATTCTTAGTACCTGCATGACGGTCACGGCTCCGTACGTGACGGCGGACCAGTACACGGTGCCGACCACGACTCCGACGGCAGCGAAGGGGCTGACCCGAGTCAGAGCCCGGTCCACCTGCTGCAGGAAGTACACCAGCGGGCCTGAGGAGACAAAACAACAACAAACACACACACTAACAGGGTCAAGAACAGTTCTGAGGAGAGACACAAACACACACACACACACACACACACGCTAACAGGGTCAAGGAGAGTTCTGGGGAGAGACACACACACACCACACACCCACACACACACTAACAGGTTCAAGAATAGTTCTGAGACACACACACACACACACACACACACACACACACACACACACACACACACACACACACACACACACACACACACACACACACACACTGACAGGTTCAAGAACAGTTCTGAGGAGAGACACAAACTTAAAATTAAGAAACGTTGACGTACCCATCTTGGGGAAGGTGATGTGATACTCGGTGCCACACTGCGGACAGCTGACCGCCCCCCCGCTGTTCCCCTTCTGCTTCTCGTCCAGCCAGCGCTGCAGACAGGCCTGGTGGATCCATTTAGTGCAGCCTTTACAGCGGCAGGGGCTCACCCACTCCGCAGCCAGGTCATCTCTCTCTGTGGCAAAACACACCCAGCAGTGTCTGCGTGCACATACACCGTAGCTTTAGACACTGATTTAATGTTGAGAGACACAAGAAATGTGTAAACTATAAAACAAACTATAGTATCTTACTTCTCGGGTGTCTCCTCAGCGAGGGCCATGGTGAACAGACTCTACTCCCCTGGATGTTAACATGAACACTGCACACAGCTCCTGTGAAACCACCACACCTTACTATTGCAGGTAACGTACACCTGGATTCAATCCATGACTTCTACTTATGACTGAGTATTTGTACTTCTCCTTTTACCCAAGAATATATTCTGAGTTCTTCCTCCACCTGTTCTTTTCCTTCAAGTCCAAAGTCAGAGTCCAGAAGTAAGCTGTGACAAAGCACAAACCATGAACTGAAACTGATAGTAAAAGTATTGCTAACTATAGAAACTTACATAAAGTCAATCTCTTTCAATTTAGAAAGATAGATAGAAAATGGTTGACAGTCAATGCACAATAACTTAAACAAATACCTACAAAATAAAATAAAATCCAAATAAAATAAGGATAAACATACAAAAATAAAAATGTAAGAAACAATATCTAAATTCTCAGTAAAAAACACATTAAGAAGTATCGGAACATTATAAAATATACAGAATAAACTACAATATTCTCTAATATACAATCTGCTGAACTTATAAACAGTATATTATATACATTAAATAATTGTCTACAGTAGACTTCAAATTAAAGTAATTAAAAGTGACTTTTGCTTCGTTTAAGAGCAAAAACTCACTAAATGTCACCTATTTTAACCTCATGCTAATGCTAACAGGAGGAGCTAGTTAGCATTGTGGTTTGTTTTACATTACGAAGCTAAGCTAACTAGTAAAACGACAACTAAACTGCATTAACCGATAATATAGATGACCTCGTAACCTGTCAGTTCAATAAACAGCTGCGTAGTATTGATATTAAATCACTACGTACCTGACAACAGAAGAAAATATCCAGTTATTTGATGTTTTTACTGCTCATTTCTTAACGCATTATGTCATGTTTTGCTCGGTTATGTTATGCTAACCGTAGAAAGCTAACTGGGCTTCGAGAAGCGTTCTGATTGGTTGGCGGCTTAGACCTTGCTTGCCGCGTTCAAACGTGTGGGAAATTAGATACTCTGAACCCTGACGCTGTCTGAATCATTATTCAAATTATTGTGTGATTATATTTATATCGTTAAAACTACTATATGGATTTTATATAGCAGTTACTCCATTAGAGATTAAAAAAACAGCAAATAAATTAATATAAAATACAAAGGAAAGGTAAAGTAAAATAGTTCATATTGTACTATAATGATATTTTACTACATAACTCGCTATTGTATTGCTTCATGTTTTTTATATATGTCTCTCATTTATATTCTCAAGGACAGACACGAGGTGACATTTTCAGATTTATTTGATAATTAATAATTCAATTAAACAAAAACAAAAAACGAACGAAATATAACTTCCGGTACGGTAGCCGGGTTGTCCAAAAAAGTCCCCCGACATGAACACGGCGAAATTTTCTCAGTAGCTTCATCCTCCTTTCTTTCCATTTTATTAGTAACCACAACATTTCAGCTCGTTGTGGATGACTTGGCGACTCGTAGCCGAATAGAGGAGCACCAGACAGGCAGTGTTTTGCTGATCAGATGGGTGGAAAGAAGAAGAAATCAGCAGCGGGAGCAGCTGCTCCTTTAGCCCCGGCAGCAGCAGCCTCAGCCGGCAGGAGTGATGCCGCTGCGGCCGGGAACAGCGTGGCGGAGGAACCGAAGAAACAGGGAGCCAGCAACAAACCTGCGAAACCGGCCAAAGAGAACAAATCAAAAGGTGATATATTCCATAAATACATATAAACAGGCTGCTATAGAGCTGATAAGGAGTCTGTTGTGACGCAAAGTGCATGTTAATAATCTAATCATTATAAATATACAGCCTAATAACAATGCATGTTTATATCCAAAGTGCCTGTCAAACCCTGAGGAGCTTTACACAAAACACCACTACACAGTACAGGTGCAAAGATAGCACATCTCTGTCAAACATCACCCCTAAAAAATGCATGTAGCCACAGATCTGGAGATAACACAACATGTAGCTGTCAAAGAGAACAAATCAAAAGGTGATTCTACCTGGGTTTGGTCAAGCATTTGAGGAGTATTGAAAGCTGAAAAGGTGCTGATGATATGATCCTTTTTCAGGCTGTTATGGAGCTTAAAGATGTCCATTCTGTTGTGGTAACCCCTGTATTCTGTGACTTGATTATGCTGTTGTTATTATAGCGTATGTTCTATGCTCATATTAATACTGCATGAGTCAAGCTCAACACTAGTCAATACAGGGCAGATGTTCCAGGTCAGGATTAACATGCATTGTTTTTGTCTGACACCCAATGTCTGCTTGTTGTTTCGTGCAGCTCCAAAGACCTACAGTCTTGCTAACACGGCCCAGGTGGACACAGGTGGAGTCGCTGACAAATCCATCCTTAAAGTAAGTCAGGTTTATTTTGTTCCGTGTCTCTGTATGTCAAGCTCACGTTGCAGCTCGTTAACATGCTTATAACCTGCTAATATTCTACACGTGACCGTGGAGGTTTTCTTTTCTCATGTATATTATGCAATTAACACAGAAATATAAAATAATGACAGCTTTGCTTTCAAACAGTCCAAATTATAATCAAGCTTTAAACATTATTGTTCTGTAGTGCAAAGGAGCTACAAAGCCACAGATATATGCGCTGGTTTTAGGGCATTTTAACATATTTTCATTTATTTATGAGGCTGAGGAATATATCACATGGTTTGGAGCACAAACAACAATAACAATATAATGTCACACAGCATGATTTAAGTACAACAAATGGTTCTAAAAAGCACAGTCTCCAAAAATGCACCCAGAAGATATGCTTTTAAAATACATTTGAAAAAAATGTATGGTATTTTCCATATTTTGTAGCATTTGAAAGACCCAAAAAAAGCCTTGTTAGCGGACTACCTGACTACTTATAGTAAATTAATTACACAGCATTTCTAAAGGAAGCTTTTTTTATCACTGGAAGCTGTTCGAGTCCAGCTGCAGATCCAGTCTGTTTTTACACCGAAAAACCCTCAAAATGTTCAATAAACTGAATTTGACTCTGTATCACAGGTAGTTATCCAACCGGACCTGGAGAAGAAGATCATCAAACTGATCAATGACTTCAGGGAGGAGAACGGGGACAAAGGGCCGGTGTCGGGGAGACTCACCAACAAGAAGTTACTGGTAAATAAAACCATCCGTCTGACTCTGACACGGTTATTACCACGTATTTAACATGTTGTGTTCATGTTGTTTTGTTTGTGTTTGCAGGACCTGTACACGGCTCTGCAGAAGTTCGGCTTCAAGAGGGAACACGTCGAGGAGGCGATGAAGAGCAGCGTTCTGTACGGAGGAGATCTGCACTCTGCTCTCGACTGGCTCTGTCTGAACCTCAAAGATGGTACCAGAGAAATAGATCATCATGTGTTTTCCTTTGTAGAAAACAGCTGGAAAACTGGTGTAAAAAGTGCAATATCTCTCTGTAGTGGAGTATGAAGTACTATGAAAATACTCAAGTAAAGTAAATAGTACTTTGTGAGGAATTGTACTTAATTTCATGTGGAAATTTTACATTTCTAAAGTAAAGTTCTTGATTTTCTACATTAATTCTGATCATCAGAAATATAACTGTGTAATATTAAACCGTAAACACTAACATATAAAACCATAGCGTACTATAAACATTTAAAAGAGCGTGCAAAGTAGCTGCATGGTTTTTTATCCTGTTGTCCCGTACGTTTTCCAGATGAGCTTCCGGAAGGTTTCACCCAGCAGATGCAGGAGGAGAGTCAGAAGAGCAGCCGACCCAAGTTCCAGCCTCCTGCTCCGGAGAAACCTGCCCCCCCGAGCCCCAAAGCCCCCAGCAACGCACCCAGAGAGACCCCTAAGGTGTGTGTGTGTGTGTGTGTGTGTGTGTGTGTGTGTGTGTGTGTGTGTGTGTGTGTGTGTGTGTGTGTGTGTGTGTGTGTGTGTGTGTGTGTGTGTGTGTGTGTGTGTGTGTGTGTGTGTGTGTGTGTGTGTGTGTGTGTGTGTGTGTGTGTGTGTGTGTTGTTGATTACTCAGATGTGCACTTGGACTCTTAACGTTGTGTTCTGCAGGCCTCGGAGAAAGATGAAGCGGCCTGCATGAAGGACTGGATCTTAAGGTATGCAGAGCAGAGCAGTGAGGAAGAGGAGGAGGAGGAGGAGGAGGGAGGGAAGAAGACACGCAATCCTGAACTAGAGGAGAAGTTTGATCCGGTAATTACAACTTACGGTGTTTTATTTTAAACCAAATCCTGATATTTCTCCATGATTTAGTGTTCCACTCTGTAGTCTCTATGCTAAGCTAAGCTAACTGCCCTCTGGATGCAGGCTCTTGCAGCGTCGCATGACGATGTGATACTGCAGTAAACGTTGTACTCACCATGCATGCTTATCCCTCGCCTTGCAGAACGACCGCTATCTGCTCCTCACGGCGCAGCTGTACGACGCCAGAGACATGGCCGCCACCGCCAAGAGCAAAGGAGACAAGATGGGTCAGAGGTCGGCTCAGGACCGGATCCGCATCATCCAGCAAGGTCAGAGCGCTTCTCTGACTGAGTCCGGCAAGAACTGGGAATCCTGCAAAGTATATTTGTCTCATACCTGGTCAGAACACTTGATATTAGACCTCATTACTTAAGAAGTAGCAATGCATAGGGTCTTGTTTTAGAACATGCATCTTAATTATGTCTTATTTTGAGTTGGATCTCAGATGAAACTTGGAAAAATCACCAACTAACTTCAGGAAGCTGAAAGTCTGGCTCATTTTGTAACTCTAAATGTACTAAATACGGTGAAAAATAGCTCTAAATAAAATTTCATAGCTTATTATAATTCATCTAAATATCCGTGTTAGTGCAACAACTCCAAGCTCACTTTCCCTTTTGCTCATTACAAGTGGAAACACCTTGTTTGTTTGTTTTTGGAGCAGCTTTTCTCCCTGTCTGCACATATTAAAACATGTCTATGACTCGTACACAACACATTTGTTCCCTGTGTTGTAGAGATGAAGCAGCTGGAGCCCCACCCCATGTTCAACCCGGCTCTGAAGGTGGTGGACGCACCTCAGAAAGAGAAGAAGGCACTTCCTGTCACCGAGGATCTCAGCTTCAGCTTGTTTGAAGAAAAGGAGAAAGCCCCTCCTAAAGAGAAAGGTTTGCAACTCAAATTTAAACATCCATTGAGTTTTTCTGCCCTTTTGAGTTGGATTTAAATAAGGATATACGAATGTAGCGCTTCTTGTGGAGCCTAATCTGATGTCAAATAGTTCAAACTACAATTCTGGAGCCTGATGTAATAAAGTACAGGATATTTTTAGTGTTTGTGAATGATCACCGTTTGTTTGTGAAATGAGGAGAAATAATAAAAGGTTGTTGTTGATTTATTTGAGAAAGGGACGATTCACACTGATTAATACACGATCAGCAACACTGTGCAACACTGAGCCGTACACACAGTTTGATACCTGGGTTATTGTTGTTGTTTCTAAGTTTGGTTGCAAACAGTGAAAAATAAACGAGGCTTTGGGGTAAAAAAAGTCTCTGATTTCGCCACCTTTCCCTTTTTGTTTTCCAGCTCCGGCTGTGAAGAAGAACGAGCCGAAGGACATCCGTAACTTCGACTACACGGCTCGCAGCTGGACGGGAAAATCCCCCAAACAGTTCCTGATCGACTGGGTCCGGAAGAACCTCCCCAAGAGCCCGGCGCCCGCCTTCCACAAGGTGCCTGCTGGGAAATACTGGAGGTCCAAGTAAGTGTGTGTGTGTGTGTGTGTGTGTGTGTGTGTGTGTGTGTGTGTGTGTGTGTGTGTGTGTGTGTGTGTGTGTGTGTGTGTGTGTGTGTGTGTGTGTGTGTGTGTGTGTGTGTGTGTGTGTGTGTGTGTGTGTGTGTGTGTGTGTGTGTGTGTGTGTGTGTGTGTGGGAAAAAGTCTAAAGGATCTCCACTTCAATTACCGCTCTCACGAAACAAAGGGATGGATTTTAATTAGTCAATCTGCTCTAATTAGTACTTTGATACATACGGTTTAAGGTGTTTGTACTTTACCTAAGTTTTTTATTTTCATTTTTACATTTTTTTGTTATTCTAAACTAAATTTCAAAGAGAATTTCTACTTTTTTTTACTCAACGGCTAAAACTATTTAAACATGTATATTTTTGTACTGAAATCCTTTAAAGAGCAATACAAAAAAGTGTTTTCACTGATTAAATTTCCATTCAGTACAATTCATTTTATACATACTTTTACTTTTACTGTGGTTATTGCAACGCCATTCCTCAATATTTTCTACATTTGCTCAAAAAAAGGGTTGATTTAAGGTGATATTTCATCCATTAATTGATTAATTCTTGGAAAAGTAAAGAATATCTTCTGTACTAATGCAAAGTACTCATGATTTTGTGCCGTGTATTGAAGAATAAAATATCCTGCAGTAGTGATATGCTGTGTGATGGATGATTGTATGATTCCATTTATTAAAAATCTACTAATATCCACTTGTATTTATCCGATGTCCACTCAGGGTGCGTGTTCAGAGGACGGAGGACGTTCTGGAAGTCTGTCCCACCATTTTGACGGAGGATAGCATGCAGGCTCAACACCTGGCCGCCACCCTGGCTCTCTACACCCTGATCAAAGGACAGGTAATACGGCGGTGCTGTGATGACGGATTTCGGTAGTGGGCCCTGAATGCACCATCACAGAAATTAAACTTTTAAAACCTTGACTTCGAAAGTGCTAAAATGCCGACTCATTCCGTTTTAGGACTCATTCCTCTGCTGCTTTTAACCCACTCTCCCCTCCTTTTCTCCAGTCCGTGCACCAGCTCCTCCCCCCCACCTACAGGGACGTGTGGCTGGAGTGGAGGGACAGCGAGCAGCAGAAACAGGAGGAGACTCGCACCGCCGCCAACAAACCCCGAGACCAGTTCATCTCCCGCCTGCTGACCCGCCTCAAGCAGCAGCAGAACCAGAACCAGGGGCCCGAGGCCGGATCTCAGGGCCCGCCGGAGGGAGGCGGGGCAGGGGAGGATGAGCCGGAAGAATCCTGGGAGAACCTGGCAGGGCTGGACATGGAGGAGGGAGGAGGAGGAGGAGGAGAGGTGGAGGATAAGAGCGAAAAGAGAGGGAGGAAGGAGGGAGCTCTGGAGGCAGCGAGGGAGCTTCTGATGAAGCTGAGGAAGTCTCCGCTGGCTCAAAGACTCAAGGTAAGGATGTCTCTTTGGGGCTTTCCTCTTCCTGTAGTGTGTTAGTGGTTTTAGTGCATGTCAATGGTCTACAGAGGCTAAAATCCTAAAGATGCATGGGATAAAAATACAAAAATGCAGTAAAAATTATCTGGAAAAGTAAAAATAAAATAGTGAGGATGCACAAAACTGAAAGTAAACTAACCATGTGATTTTATTTGAAGGCGGAGCGAGAGCAGCTCCCCGTCTTCCAGCACCGGCACCGCGTCCTGGAGGCTCTGCAGCGCCACCCGGTGGTGGTGGTGGCCGGGGAGACGGGCAGCGGAAAGAGCACTCAGATCCCGCAGTTCCTGCTGGAGGAGCTGCTGACTGGCGGCCCGGCGGCGCGGCCCTGCAGTATCGTGGTGACGCAGCCGCGCAGGATCTCCGCCATGAGCCTCGCCTGCCGGGTCAGCGAGGAGCAGGGCTGCGAGGACGGGCCCGGGTCAAAGGTCGGGAGATATTCTTCTACTTGATGCACGGCTCTGATGAATCTGTTTTAATGTTGGTTTATGTTTCCAGTCGTCGCTGTGTGGGTACCAGATCCGCATGGAGAACCAGTCTGGGGAGTGGACCCGGCTGCTGTACTGCACCACAGGGGTCCTGCTGAGGAAGCTGCAGCACGACACACACCTCAGCGCTCTCACACACATCATCGTGGACGAGGTGCACTTCAAAAAGAACACACTCTCAAATTAAAGCAACAAATAAAGTACAAATAAAAACGCTTTACCCTGCCCCCCCCACCAGGTGCACGAGCGCAGTGTGCAGTCGGACTTCCTGCTCACCATCCTGAAGGACGTGGTGATGAAGCGCTCGGACCTGAAGCTGATCCTGATGAGCGCCACGGTCGACTGCCACAAGTTCTCCTCCTACTTCAACCGCTGCCCCGTCATCAGCATCCCGGGCAGGACCTTCCCTGTGGAGGTGAGGGGGGGGGGCGGGGGGGTCCACTTTATAATTTAGTGAATTATTCCTTTATATATTTTAAAGTGCATATGAGAGAAAACAGAGGCAGCTTCTCTCTCTCACAATCACTCTGTGGCCGTTGATGGCTAAAGCTGCCAACATTATAAATATCTAAACATGTTTTAAACTAAATCAATGAATTAATAAAATAATAAAAAATACAAATTAAAATAAAAGAATTATTAATACTTAAATATTATTATTTAAAATAAAATGAAATACATTTATTTATTATAATTATAGAAATAAATAAATATGGAAAAACACATTTTGTTGAATCATTTATTAGCTTTCAGAAGCTGGAAAAGTCTAAAAAGCACATTTTTAACGTCCTGGTTTTGTGTCCAGGTGTCCCACTTAGAGGACATAGTGGAGGAGACCGGCTACCTCCTGGAGAAAGACTCTGAATACTGCCAGAAGATCCTGGAGGACGAGGAGGAAGTGAGCATCTCCTTCTCTCAGAAAGGAGGGAAGACGTCTCAGCACCAGGTAGCGTCTCCTTTCATCACATGAGTGTGTGTGTCACCTGTCACCTGTGTGTGTGTGTGTGAGCTGTTCCTGTCTGCCACCAGGAGGTCATATTGAGGGACTCCTCGTCCGGCTGGGACTTGGGTCCTGATCTGGATCACTTCAGCAGCCGGACCCGGCAGGTGCTGCAGTACATGAACCCCAACAAGATCAACATGGACCTGCTGGTGGACCTCATCGCATATCTGGGTACAAATCATCCTCTGATATGCATGCATGTCTATGGTTGGAGCATGCGTTTGTGCAGCCTTTATGATAAATATCTGTGTTTCAGATAAATCTCCTCAGTTTGCCGAGATGGACGGAGCGGTGCTGGTGTTCCTCCCCGGTCTCGCTCACATCCAGCAGCTGTTCGACCTGCTGACCTCCGACAAGAGGTTCAGGGACAAGAACAGGTGACACACACACACACACACACACACACACACGGATCTACTCTAATCCTAAATGCATCCATTAATATCCTGATTTGAACTTAATGCATGAGTCAGAATGTTTTAGCAAATGTAAAGTATTTCACAGTGTGATGTTAGGGCTTTAACTGAAGTATCTGAACACTTCCTTGTCTGCAGGTTCAGGATCGTCGCTCTGCACTCCACTCTCTCCTCCAAAGACCAGGCGGCTGCGTTCACAGTGCCCCCTGCTGGAGTCAGAAAGGTACTACCTATTCATATATAGTCAGTACAAAAGGATTATACATCAGTGAAGGTGATGTAGGACCTTTAAAAGTCTGTACAGATAACATAATGTGAGGAATGTCTGATATATCCTGATAATCTCTCGTGTCTCTTAAGATTGTGTTGTCCACGAACATTGCGGAGACAGGCGTCACGATTCCTGACGTCGTGTTCGTCATCGACACCGGGAAGACCAAGGAAAATAAGTAGGTGCTCATACCAGAAAAAGAAAGATGCTGCTTTATGGTACAAACGATCTATTTTTAAATGTAAAGATGTAAGTGTTAACTGAAGAAGGACATGAATGAAAAGTCTAAAGTCATAAATCTATTATAATTGAGATATTTGGTAATTTTGTGTCCTAGAACATGGCTAATAATTGCAGTAAAAATGACATTTTCAGGTTATATTAGTAATTATTGACATATTTCCATACTTTTATGTTCAAAAAGCTCTTTATTTAAGGCTTTTCAAAGCATTTACCTGCAGAAACACCTCTATAACTCACTTCAGGAAAGGGAAAACTCCAGTAAGTAGAAATGGTCCATCCTTCAAGTGTAACTCTAATGTTCTGTGATGCGTTCAGGTACCACGAGAGCAGTCAGATGAGCTCTCTGGTGGAGACGTTTGTCTCTAAGGCCAGCGCCCTCCAGAGGCAGGGCAGAGCAGGACGCGTCCGCAACGGCTTCTGCTTCAGACTCTACCCCAAGTTCAGGTGAGGACAAACTCAATAATGTACCAACAAAACTTCAAGATTTCTACATGAAAATAAAGCTGAGGAGTTCTGCTCCGGGTCTCAGGTTCAACTCCTTCATGGACTACTCCATTCCCGAGATTCTGAGGGTCCCACTGGAGGAGCTGTGCCTGCATATTATGGTATTTAAAACCCACTTTCTGCGGCCCCTCTGGTTTCCCTAAGAATATTAGTTCCTAGCTCATATTGTTATTACCACTGACTGCTACTTCTTATTCAGTCAACATATAATTTCACCGCTGTAATCTGCCCGGTAACACACTTCATGCAACCACCGACACTTTTGGATCACAAAAAAATCACGAAACGTATTTACTAACACTCAGGATGGTGTCCCCTTTAAATGTGTCCCCTCTCCCCTCTGTGGTAGAAATGTCAGTACGGCTCCCCGGAGGAGTTCCTGAGCCGGGCCCTGGACCCCCCCCAGCCTCAGTCGGTGTGTAACGCCGTCAGCCTGCTGAGGAAGATCGGAGCGTGTCACCCCGACACACACCTCCTCACCCCGCTGGGTCACCACCTGGCCTCGCTGCCCGTCAACGTGAAGATCGGGAAGATGCTGATCTACGGAGCCATCCTCGGCTGCCTGGAGCCCATCGTACGCCCCTCCCTCTCTTCATCTGATTACCTATGGATGAGAGGCTGCACTTTATTATAATAATGAAGAGGGGGGGGTTTGTTTGTGTTTCAGGCCACCATCGCCGCCGCCATCTCTGAGAAGTCTCCGTTCTCCACGCCGATGAACAGGAAGGAGGAAGCTAACCTCGCTAAAGCCGCGCTCGCCGTGTCCAACTCGGATCACCTGACCATCTACAACGCCTACCTCGGGTACGGAGCTGCGCTCTCTGAGATGCTTGGTGTATTTATTTGCAGATTAGACCCCGTTGAGCGGATATTTCGAGAGGGGGAAACCGAGCATGATAGGAGAACCCCTGGGGATGGTGGAGGGATGAAGGGATTGATGGAGATCCGGTCGTGGAGGAGCGGAGAGAGCAGATTTAGAGGGTTAACGATGCGTTCTGATTGGCTTGTGCAAACAGAGACGAAGGTGATGGGTTGGGAATGAACGCCCATAATTGCTGACGGGAGGGGTGAGATAGAAATATGAGAATGACAGGATGTAGAGACGGTCTTCCTGATTGATTTTGCGCTTATCTACATTTGTTATCAGTCTCTGGTGAGTCTATGTCTGGTATGTTGTCGTATGCACAAGAGCTACAGCCGCTCCAAAAAAATATGTACAATAAAACAAAAAAATGGCGGAAAAGACCTGATTTTGCACATAAATTGCATGAATAAGGAGAATATGTAGGTACAATATTAAATAAACCAATGTTAAATGAAATAATGAACAGTAGGCTAAATATTACATCCTGTATTTTTATTGATTCATGTGTTTCTAACATGTTTCTGTCAGCTGGAAGACCTCTCAGAGCGACGGACAGAGAGCAGAGACGTCGTTCTGCAGGAAACACTTCCTCAACAGGACTGCTCTCATTACCATAGAGGTAACACACACACACACACACACACACACACACAAACACACACACGGTAAAATCCTGCATATTGAAAATTGTACTCAGGTATTTCTAGCATAAAATCTACAGTACAGACTAATATGATAAACACACACTATGCTATGTAAATAAACTGTGTATTTGAGGTGAGGTGTGTGGTATATTGAATATTTCTAGGTTCTTATGTGTTTTTAAAATCAAAACGGGGTGAAATGCTCAGGATTTTATATTTAAAATTAGATGATAAATACTCATCGGGAGTCATTTCCCCTCTAGAGGCTTTTCATGTGTTTATATTTTATATTGTAAAGCTTTATTTTGTGTCTTAATTTATCTTCAGTTTTCATTTCCTCTCATATGTGAGAGTCAGCTGACACACACACACACACACGCACAATGAGCGCCTGTGTGACACCCCCTCTTGCTGCAGGGAGTGAAGCAGGAGCTGGTGAGGATGATGGAGCAGGTGGGGTTCTGCGCCCCCCGCTGCAGGCTGCAGGCGCCGGCGCTCTCCAAGCCTCAGATCTCGGTGCTGAACGCCGTGCTGGCGGCCGGTCTGTACGACAGCGTGGCGCGCGTGCTCGTCACCCCCTCCGTGGACGTGCTGGACCGGGCGGTGTGCAGCGTGGAAACCCCCCAGGGCAGAGCTCAGGTCCACCCCTCGTCTGTGAACAGAAACCTGCAGACCCACGGCTGGCTGCTGTACCAGGAGAAGGTAGGGAACACGGGTGTGTTAACGACCCTGTGCAGTACTCCTGTAATCTACCCGGTAACACACTTCATGGAACATCCGACACTTTAAATAATTTGGATAATCTTGACAAATATAGAAAAAAAATCACCCGCTTAAATATTTTCCCGCCTGTTTTCACAAGAAAAACATGTAATTTCAAGATTTCAACGACAAAACATCACGTGGCAAAATGTATTTTTTTACCTGAAAGCACGCCAGAATAAATGTAGGAGCTTCAGTGTGGTGTGCACAGGTATGGAGTTAGATTAATAACAGACTGAATGAACCAAACGACTAGGGATTTCTAAACCAGTTCTACTCTCAAAAGCTCTTAATGAGAGCTCTATTTGACCCATGATGGTTAATGTCTCTGTTTAGTGTCTCTGTTGGCAGGTGAAGTTAATTGATGCTATGAAATGTTGATCCTCAGGTGAAATACACTAAGATCTACCTGAGAGACACGACTCTGATCCCCCCCTTCCCCCTGCTGCTGTTCGGAGGCGACATCGACATCCAGCACCGAGAGAGGCTCATCACGCTGGACGGATGGATCCACTTCCAGGTCAGCTGCGTTTCACTTTGTAGGCCGACAAAAATGAAACTCCTTCCAGGTTTTATTTACCTGTGTTGTCGCCCCCCCCCCCCCCCCCCTCCCACCCTAAAAGGCTCCGGTACGGATCGGTGTGATCTTCAAACACCTGAGGAAGCTGATGGACTCGCTGCTGGAGAAGAAGCTGGAGAACCCCCGGATGAATCTCGAAGGTAAACTCAGGGGAAGATATCAGCATTTTTAAGATGAAAGTCCTGAATTTACAAGAAACTGGGATCTTTTCTCTGATCAAAATAGATATTTATTCTGTGGTTTAACGAAGTAAATCCAACCTTGCAAATTAAAGCAATTCGGTTCCTTGACAAGAAAAAAATCCACAATTTTCCAGGGATTTTTATTCCTTTAGTCTCAGATTATTATTTTTTTCCTTGATTTAAAACTTATTTCTCATTAATTTACCAATTTATTCATGGCTGTTTTTCATATGTTCCTACTTAAAAGTGCCCTTAAAGAGCCTTTTAAGCAGCAAACAATTCAAATAAACAATCATTTTTAATTATTTAACAAAAGGCTTTTCTGATGGTAAAAGCCTCCATTAGACACGTTTATGTAACGATGGAATACTGCCAATGAAGTATTATGTTGTAGTTAAATTGATTTAATACACATAATTAATACAAAATGTATTTGGATCCATTCTAGATGAAAGGAAACAGATTGAAGGCTTTTCACTAACATTTCTAATAAAAAACGTTCACATTTTTATTCATTTTTATCCAAATGAACTGTCCCTGATGTTAACGGGTGGAGTATTTGCATGTATGTATAGTTATATAGTAAGATGTATAAAACACACTTAACAAAACATGAATATGAACATGATGGGGCTTTTTGGAGCATACATATGCAGAAAAGGTAAGCTGCTCTTCTGTGTGTGCAGGTGAGAGGACCATCCAGATGATTCTGGATCTGATTAAATCTGAGTGACCAGGATCTTAATGCCCCTGAAGAACCAGAACCAGAACCCTGTCCTCCCTACAAGGACCTGGAGGACGGACGCTTCCAGACGGTGACTCTCTAAAGATGACCTGACTCTGACTCACATTGAGGAGGACTTATCATAACGAAATGCAAAAACTAATTATGTTGCCAAATCTGATGGAAATAAAGCTGTACACGTTTTTATCTCGAGCCTTTCGCTGCGTGGTTGTGTAGACTAAATAAAGCAGGTGTGATGCAGACATCAGTAAGACGTTAATACAGGTGAGATTTTCCCTGATGAAATAAGAACAGCTGTCACAGGTTTGGATAAAAAGTTGGCTTTCGAAATGTATTTTTGAGTTTAAATCACACACACAATGAGTGCCTCGTGTTCAGTGCATATGTAAATGACATGAATGCATTTCCTTATACTTCACAGAAGATGGGGTAGTGTTGCACTTCTGCCCCTTGAGTCTTAAGTCAACATAAGCGCTCCTATTGGCTAGCGCTCCAACACATCGTAGGCTAAGGGGCGGGACATCTGAGAGGTTGACCAATGGGTGGAAAGGAACCTGATAATGAGCCGAGCAGGGTCCCTTTAAGAAACTGATGTGTGTGATGAAATACTGGAAACAACATTGACTTTATTTATACTAAAATAACAACAGGGTGATATTTAAATATCCTCTCTATTCCTGCAGTTTCACTTTTGTATTTTCTACAAATTAAGTTAAAGTTAAAGCAAAAGTTTCCAATAATTCTCAAGTATTCTGAAAAGATCTCACATCCATTTCAATGGCTCCATAGAGATGAACTGTACTGTCTTAAATTAGAATATGTGTGTGTGTGTGTGTGTGTGTGTGTGTGTGTGTGTGTGTGTGTGTGTGTGTGTGTGTGTGTGTGTGTGTGTGTGTGTGTGTGTGTGTGTGTGTGTGTGTGTGTGTGTGTGTGTGTGTGTGTGTCTCAGCTGACTCACATCTGAGAGGAGGAAATGAAAACACGAAGGCCGATGACATATTTTCTCGTTTTATGAACTCCTTTTTTATTAAATACGAAGAAACTTTTTAGATCCACAAAAATAAATAAAAACTGAAGATAAATTAAGATGCGATCAGGTGGGAAATAAAGCTTTACAATATATTCTGAGCATTTCAGCCAATTTTGATTTTAAAAACACACACAAGAACCTACAAATAAAACCACTGCTGGTATTTACAGTGTCAGATATTCAATACACTTCAAAATATACATGTGCACAGTTGTGGCTCCTTTTTCTACATCTAGTTATCTTTCAGGAAATCACAAAGGAGGAAGTGATTATATAATGTTCAAGTCCATCCCAGAGCTGCAGCGCTGCACAGGAAGTTCTACTGCAGACGTGTGTGTGTGTGTGTGTGTGTGTTAGTACTGGATGACACTGTAGCCTGCGTCCTGCACCGTGGAGTAGATCACATCATCTGCAATCAAAACAGAGATAGAAACACTGAGTGTGTGAAGCATAAGTGCAGAAACCGTGATTTTCATATTACAATATTAGCATTATCTTGTGTTCGTCGCTAACGTTAGCTCAGCTTGTTTCTCTGATAACTTCAGATCCAGACGTCCCTGATTAGGATCCTTCATTTGAGGTTAAATGTAGAGTTGAAACGCAGCAAGAAGCAAAAAGTGTTTGGTAAAAATGTGGCTTTAAATTGGACAAAGTGTAGTTACTATCACAGATCTCTATGTTATTACATGCTTTCCAACACAGTATTTGGGTCAGAAAAGTAAGAAAAGGTTCCTACTGTTGTCTGTTGGATCAGGTAACGGCCCCCTCCTGTAAATTCACAAGACAAGGCGTTTCAAAAGGTTGTTAAAATACTCAATAAAAGGAACTTTAGAGGCAGTGAACAGACTGTTGTTACCTGGGGTTCAGCGGAGGCAGTCTGGATGGTGGAGCTCCAGGTTGAGCTCTCTGACCGCTGTAGAAGTTCTCATACACAACCGGAGCTGTGAGAAAGGGAATTAAAAGAACTAATCAAACAATGCATGAGTGTTTTATCTTACACATATGTCCCTCTTCATTTGCTTTCAGCAGTTAGACAGAGTACACACCACTCATATCAAGTGTAATGTTGCGGTTAAATACACAAATGGGTATAACGTTTTTTTATCCGTCTATCAGTGAATATTTTAAGCTCAGGAAGTAAGAAAAGCGTCATATACAGGGTCTGTGTTGCATCTATTGCAGAAACAAGTCCTTAAACCAAAGTGTGAGTCACCATGTTTGCACTTCCTGTCAATGTGTGTTTAGTTAAAGGCTTGTCATGTGACCGTGCTGTAGTTCCTCTATAGCCCAACATTAGCCACCTTTAGCTTAGCGGTGGTGACGTGAAGTCATGTGACCGTGCTGTAGTTCCTCTATAGCCCAACATTAGCCGCCTTTAGCTTAGCGGTGGTGACGTGAGGTCATGTGACCGTGCTGTAGTTCCTCTATAGCCCAACATTAGCCGCCTTTAGCTTAGCGGTGGAGACGTGAGGTCATGTGACCGTGCTGTAGTTCCTCTATAGCCCAACATTAGCCGCCTTTAGCTTAGCGGTGGTGACGTGGCGTCATGTGACCGTGCTGTAGTTCCTCTATAGCCCAACATTAGCCTCCTTTAGCTTAGCGGTGGTGACGTGAAGTCATGTGACCGTGCTGTAGTTCCTTTATAGCCCAACATTAGCCTCCTTTAGCTTAGCGGTGGTGACGTGGAGTACTACTGAAGTTAGTTTCTTAGGTAGGAATATGTCCCTGGTTTATTATTTACAGTGTTGTGTTATGATTACCTGGAGGTTTGTCCTCGGTTCGCCTGAGGTTTACAAAGTGTTCAATATCCTCCTGAACATCACACTGTTCAAACGACTTCCTTACTTCCTCATACAGCTACACACACACACACACACACACACACACACACACACACACACACACACACACACACACACACACACACACACACACACAATAAAGTCAAGTTCAGAGTCCAATGTCTCTAGATTTCATTGAAGACAGTTTAGAATAGCGAGTTTCTGATAATAATGAAAGATGTGCTTCCTTAATTTGTGTCGTACTCAAAAATCAACATCATGGATGGACACAATTGATATTGTTTTGTAATTATCTACTGCTGACCTCATCTTTATAGTTTATTTTATTATTTTTTCATTTATCATTTTGTTTTTACATTGAATTATATTATCTGTTTTTAATATTGTTGTCACATTTATCTTTATGTACATTTAAGTATTTATAAAAACATATTTGAAAACTAAACTTCACATTTTGGGGGCCACAAAGAGTCTTCGTCACATACAACACTGACTGATCATCACCTTTAAAGCTGATGTATCTTTATTTAATATCAACATTTAGGCTCTTTTAGCTCCATTTTTGGCCTCTGGAGGAAATAAACGTACCGTCCACTGACTGATTAAAAGACCATGGAGAATGGTTTTATTACTCTGACTGAAATATAAATTCCTGTTACCTCGTCGCTGGTCACACACTGCTGGGAGAGCAGGTTCAGGTGAGTCCACACCGTGTTCCTCAGAAAGTTAATGCGCTCCATCGACTGTTTCTCAAACATCTGGGGAGGAAAACACAACAGGAACATTTAGCTTGTTGGTTGAATCCAACTTTTAGAAGCTAATTAAAGGTTCTCACCTCACAGGCTTTGATATGATCCTTCAGCCATTCATCTCGAACCTTTCCCACCGTGGTGATGTTCTGCTGGTATAACCTGTCTGCCAATCAAAACACCTACCTTTAATCAGCACAAGTACACTATAAATGCCCATATTAACCTTTATAATGTCTCATGCTGATGTATACCCTCTTTGTTTAGCGTGTTAGCATGCTAGCATTTGCTAATGGACTCTTACAGTAAAGCTGAGGTGAATGTGAACAACGCTTTTCATGGATTGCAATAACCAATTCATCCTGTGGTGAAATGCTGCTGATCATGTTAACACCTAGCATGCTAGCTCACTGCTATTGGTGTGTAAGTGTTTGTTTATACGGGGGAAGGAGAGGGGAAATTCAAGACAAAAGTGCTTTTTTATTTGAGCTCTCACCTGCTTCTTCTGCATTCTGTTTGGCCTGCTGGGCCTTTGCGTAGAGCTGGAGGAAGATGAAGTGAAAACACATGAGTACAAAAGGCTAACAAACATAGAAATGAATGAGAAATTTAAAAGGTCATCAATTCTTTGTGCCTCTCAAACTTTAGTAACCTGAGACAGATGGCGGAAGTGTAAGAGAAAGGCACTTAAATATTAAGTTTCCAAAAATGTGTGTTTTTACAGAAGCTGAGTCAGCAAGAGAGGAACCATCAGCGCACATTCCTCATTCACTGTCGTCATTGTTCTGTTGGCGCCGCTGCTAGGTGGCGGCCTGTTGCAGCAGCTCCGTGTGTTTATTGATCTCTTTGTATTCCGCTGCTGCAACGCAAACATTTCCCAGTTTGGGATAAATAAAGTACGTCTGATTCTGATTCTTATGGGCTCAATACTCATTGTCAGGTTGATATGTGTTTATTAAAATGCCCTTCAGAGCCTGAAGTAGTTTCTGTTAACTGCTTTTGCAAATAAATTCAATTTACAATAATATGCAACCAAGAAACAAAACCTCACATTTGAATGACTATTTTGGCTTTTTCGTACATGATTATGGAAGGAAATAGGCAGCAAACCAAAAGTATCTCGCCGTACCTTCTCGATGTGCTTGGTGTTGTTGGTGTTTGTGTTTCTGTTGACGTTCTGATCGGCTTCTTCTTTATCTCGGCACTTTTGCTCGTACGTCTTCTTTGACTGTGAGTTAAAACACATGTTAGAATTAGCTTAAAGGCTTCAGACACACGGCATGACCACCACTTCTTCTTATGCAAATGATCTGGATGCAATGAATGACACGCTTTGGTGCACTTCCCAAAGATAAGGACACAACTTCCCCCCTCTCAAAGAGGAAGAAAAGACACAGCATGATGGCTGGCATTTTCTAAGTTTGCACAACACAGCTGAAACCCTAAAACAAGAGGAGGTGGAAGAGGTGTTTACATCAGCTCAGTCAGACACCTCACGTGTGTGATATTAAAAGCAGCACATAGTTTGAGTTTAGCATTTACTGTACAAATATGAGGTCTTAAAATATAACGTTACAATTAAAAGACCTGGATTATAAACGTTATACGAATTTTGTGTTTGCTGCATATTGTAAAAACATAGAAGGATAAAGTAATTAAAAGAAAATAATAATACAAAATAAAACCTCAAGGTCAAAATGTGCAATTAAAAAATACATATTTAAAAAATATTTAGATAAAGATGACAAGTGAAAGTAAGAATAGAAATGTGTATATAAACATAAGAATTCAAATCTAGAAAAAGACTATATAAAGCAATAATATGCATAAGAAATCTAATAAATAACTCATATAAACACACAAAGTTAAAGAACAATGTCCAATAAAAGACCAAATACAATGAAATACAAAATAGTTAAACAAATAAAGGAATTAAGAACTAAAATACAAACAAATATATGGGTATTCAAGTAAATATAAGAAGTTATGCATTAGTTTTTCTTTAGTTTGGCAGTGGTATTAACTCTGCGTGATAACCAGCTTTAATGACACATTTCCATGGAAATAAAGTTCAGAAAACTCTGTAATAATGAACTCTATACTCACATCCATGGTCTTCTTGTACTGAGAAGCCTTCTGTTTGTGCAGAACGTCCATATGTTGCTCCACCTGAAATCAAAAGGTTGTGATTATTGATGATTTATTGTTTTTGCAGAGGTAAACCCGGTGCTGATAGAAGCTCCAACCTTTTTCCTGGCTTCTTTCTGTTTCTCCCTGAACTCCTCCAGCTTCTTGGCCTCCTCCCTCAGGCTGTGGGCCAGTTGTAGGTGAGACAGACTCACATGTTCAGTCTCTGCAGGCACAAACACATATTCTTATCTGCAGAACATTGTATACTAAAACACACGGGGGATAAACAAATGCAAACATTTTAAGCACTTACGTAACTTGAACATGTCCAGGGAGCGTTTTAATGTGCTTAAAGAGAAAAGGAAAGGAGATCACACCAGAGTACACAGCTTTAATGCATCAGAAAAAGTAGCTTAAATCAGCTTAACACATTCTTTACAAGGCAGGAAATGTACTCAAAGTTGGATGTTCGATAAAGCTGGAAAGTATACCTGCTTTGTTTAACATTGAACGACGATGAAAGTTTTCATTACTTAATGCACGTTATATTTCATATCATTTTGAAATCATTATTTACAATTTGTATTTTTCTAATTATTTATTTAGTTCTTTATTTATTTAGTTATTTATTTATTTGGTTATTTATTTATTTAGTTCTTTATTTATTTAGTTCTTTATTTATTTAGTTCTTTATTTATTTGGTTATTTATTTATTTAGTTATTTATTTATTTAGTTATTTATTTATTTGGTTTTTTATTTATTTAGTTCTTTATTTATTTAGTTCTTTATTTATTTAGTTCTTTATTTATTTGGTTATTTATTTATTTAGTTCTTTATTTATTTAGTTCTTTATTTATTTAGTTCTTTATTTATTTAGTTCTTTATTTATTTAGTTCTTTATTTATTTAGTTATTTATTTATTTAGTTCTTTATTTATTTGGTTTTTTATTTATTTAGTTCTTTATTTATTTAGTTCTTTATTTATTTGGTTCTTTATTTATTTGGTTCTTTATTTATTTAGTTCTTTATTTATTTAGTTCTTTATTTATTTAGTTCTTTATTTATTTAGTTCTTTATTTATTTAGTTCTTTATTTATTTGGTTTTTTATTTATTTAGTTCTTTATTTATTTAGTTCTTTATTTATTTAGTTATTTATTTATTTTGTTCTTTATTTATTTAGTTATTTATTTATTTAGTTATTTATTTATTTAGTTATTTATTTATTTAGTTCTTTATTTATTTAGTTATTTATTTATTTTGTTCTTTATTTATTTAGTTATTTATTTATTTAGTTATTTATTTATTTAGTTCTTTATTTATTTAGTTATTTATTTATTTTGTTCTTTATTTATTTAGTTATTTATTTATTTTGTTCTTTATTTATTTTGTTCTTTATTTATTTAGTTCTTTATTTATTTAGTTCTTTATTTATTTGGTTATTTATTTATTTAGTTCTTTATTTATTTAGTTCTTTATTTATTTAGTTCTTTATTTATTTAGTTCTTTATTTATTTAGTTATTTATTTATTTAGTTATTTATTTATTTAGTTCTTTATTTATTTGGTTTTTTATTTATTTAGTTCTTTATTTATTTAGTTATTTATTTATTTGGTTCTTTATTTATTTATTTATTTATTTATTTAGTTATTTATTTATTTAGTTATTTATTTATTTAGTTATTTATTTATTTGGTTCTTTATTTATTTAGTTATTTATTTATTTAGTTCTTTATTTATTTAGTTATTTATTTATTTAGTTCTTTATTTATTTAGTTATTTATTTATTTGGTTCTTTATTTATTTAGTTCTTTATTTATTTAGTTCTTTATTTATTTAGTTATTTATTTATTTGGTTCTTTATTTATTTAGTTATTTATTTATTTGGTTCTTTATTTATTTAGTTATTTATTTATTTAGTTCTTTATTTATTTAGTTATTTAATTATTTAGTTATTTATTTATTTATTTATTTATTTATTTAGTTCTTTATTTATTTAGTTCTTTATTTATTTAGTTATTTATTTATTTAGTTCTTTATTTATTTGGTTCTTTATTTATTTAGTTATTTATTTATTTAGTTCTTTATTTATTTAGTCCTTTATTTATTTGGTTCTTTATTTATTTAGTTATTTATTTATTTATTTATTTAGTTATTTATTTATTTGGTTCTTTATTTATTTAGTTCTTTATTTATTTAGTTATTTATTTATTTAGTTATTTATTTATTTAGTTATTTATTTATTTAGTTATTTATTTATTTAGTTATTTATTTATTTGGTTCTTTATTTATTTAGTTATTTATTTATTTGGTTCTTTATTTATTTAGTTATTTATTTATTTAGTTCTTTATTTATTTAGTTATTTAATTATTTAGTTATTTATTTATTTAGTTATTTATTTATTTAGTTCTTTATTTATTTAGTTCTTTATTTATTTAGTTATTTATTTATTTAGTTCTTTATTTATTTGGTTCTTTATTTATTTAGTTATTTATTTATTTAGTTCTTTATTTATTTAGTCCTTTATTTATTTGGTTCTTTATTTATTTAGTTATTTATTTATTTAGTTCTTTATTTATTTAGTTCTTTATTTATTTGGTTCTTTATTTATTTAGTTCTTTATTTATTTAGGTCTTTATTTATTGATATTTATTGACTTGATTTACTATGATACTGCGTATGAAGTGCATCACCCAGGTGCTGCTTCTTTACTTATTATCCTCATGTTTGGATGAATTAAAATACCTTTAATTGTATTTAAATATAAAATATTAAAATGTAAATATTAACCAAGACATTAAAATCAGAGCGCTAGTGTTCCATAGTGATGTCACTGTGGGATTTTGGCCTTTGCAGACCATTTACATGCACAACAACCTGTACAAAATGCATAATAGGGCATGGTACCTTTAATATGAGGTCTATTGATGCACTATTATAGGTAGATAAAGTTACCAGTCCCCCCCTCCCCCCTCCCACATTAATCCTCCTTCCTCTTCACTAACAGAAACTGATATGTGAACACGGACAGAATGGGAAGTAAACAAGCGGATGTAGAAACACTTGCGCTCAAAACATTACTGCAACAAATAGTGACATTTATATTTTCACTTTTAAACTGTGAACCCCAGATTTCAACATCAACCCACATGGGAGTCGACAGCCTAATCTTTAACTTCTCTTTTTGCATCCAGCATATTCAGAAGCTGATGTTCCATGTGAATAAAAACACACTTACTTCATCTCATTGTGTCCACACACTTTCTTGGACAAACCCAGGAGGTCTTTGGCATATTTCTCCTCAATGGAGGCCCTGAAAGACACCATTTCAAACACATTTAGCTCAGCCTGCAGACAGACAGGCCAGCCCTTTGTCTGATGAACTGCACATGTATTTCCAGGATGCTTTATTATGAGTGTACATATGCAAACCAGTTGGTCATCCGGATCATTTAGTGGACATTCTTAGCAACAAGATGTCGTAAAAGCTCGTCAAATATGAATTTACGACACGAAGTGCATCTGTTGGGGACTACTTTCACAGCGGATGAATGCATATGTGGTGCAGCAGGATGGTGTTTGTGATATTAGGTAAAAAATAAACTGCAATTTGATGAGGAAAAAAAGATTTCAGGCTTTAATCAACACATTACCCGTTATTAGCTGTATTAATGGTCGGTTTAAGTGAGTGAATTAAGTCATACCCACCATATTTAATACCAACCCCATCAAAAGCATGCATGGAAAAGGACAGGGAAACAAAGACACCAGGAAATAACTGAGGGGATTTTAATTTCTGATGCAGTGAACGCCTTATCAGTTTATGGGGTTTGCATTATCAGAAAGTCAAATAACAAGGTGCAATTTACAGAACACACAACCAGGGCTTTCTGTGCCACCGCATACGCTGTCTGGGTCAAATGCACTCTGCACAAAGGACTCCTCCATACATCGAAATGCTAACTGATCCAAAAGGCAACATGTTCTGTACATTTTATATATATTTCTGCTGTTCTTGTGTTATTAAAAGGTGAACATGACGCACCTTTTCAGTACATTATAGTATAATATATCATAGTTGCTTTATTTCTATCCCCATGTATACATCTAGAGTACCCAAAGTTACTTAGAAATAAGAAAAATATGAAACACAAGAAACTTAGAGCGAGTAAAGATAAAGTTCAGAGAAAATAAGTCTCAAAATCATTTAGATTTTTGAGGAAATCACTTAAATACATTTAGTTTTCTAACTTAAAGAGTCCCTTTTCTGCTCTGATTGGTTAGTCGGCCGGCTCTGTTGTGATTGGTCAACCCGCTTAGAGATGTCCTGCCCTTTAACCTATCACGTACAATGTGCTGGAGCGCTATAGCCAATAGGAGCGAAGTGTTCGATAGTGACGTCAATGTTGGATTTTTATTGTACATGCACTAAAACCTGTACCACACGCTACAGGAAACACAAGATGTGAGATGGGGGTGTCACAGTGTTTTGAAACGTGTGAGCTTCTGGTTTGATTATTGTGCAATATCCTCTCCACTCCTGTGTTATTATAGTGCAATCAATCTAAGCAAATGGGGCTGGTGTGTCGCCGGAGGCCAACACATGAGGAAGGATTACTTATCACACCAGGAAGAGGAAATATGAATTTAAATGACTAACTTTGAATGAGTCTGCTGCAAATATATGTAGATGATGCTTCACGACACTACTTCAGAAACGCTCTACAAGAATATACCGGGAGCCTATTGGCTTTAGGAGTCAGAGTTTGTATTGGTGTATGGAACTGAGACATGGTTGAAGTTCTGCAAAATATGAGGAAAATATTCCATGTGCGATAACAGTGTCAACCATTGACTATAAAATAATATCTAAGGTGTTAAATAGACAAACATTAAACTGTAGTTATTCTGACTTTCTTCTGCTTCTGTATCAGGGTTTAGTCTAAACCGGTGGGTCAAGATGTCAAACGTCTGGTCAGACGGCAGAGAGAGCTTTGTCTTTACGGGGAATAAATAGGGGATGGACTTTGAGTTACCTGGCCTTCATGAAGTCCTCCACTTCCTTACATGTCCTCTTTCCATCGTTGAGATACTGGACGATCGCATCGTATCCACCGGTGGACGTCAGGTCAGCATTCTGTCAGAAAATAAAGAAGATATTTCATTTTCAGGTCTTGTACTTAGGTAAAAGTAGAAGTACTCAGGTCTTGTACTTGAGTAAAAGTAGAAGTACTCAGATCTTGTACTTAGGTAAAAGTAGAAGTACTCAGGTCTTGTACTTGAGTAAAGTAGAAGTACTCAGATCTTGTACTTGAGTAAAGTAGAAGTACTCAGGTCTTGTACTTGAGTAAAGTAGAAGTACTCAGGTCTTGTACTTGAGTAAAGTAGAAGTACTCAGATCTTGTACTTGAGTAAAGTAGAAGTACTCAGATCTTGTACTTGAGTAAAGTAGAAGTACTCAGGTCTTGTACTTGAGTAAAGTAGAAGTACTCAGGTCTTGTACTTGAGTAAAGTAGAAGTACCAGAGTGTAGGAATACTCTGTCACAGTGAAAGTATTCTAAATGTTCCTCCAGTGAAAGTAGAAAGTACTCTCCTCTAAATGTACTTAAAGTAGTGACAGTAAAAGTAGTCATTGTCTGATTGGTCCATTTCAGAATAATATCTCTGATATGTTTTATAATGATTGATCATTAAAGTGTTCTCAGAGCTGGTAAAGGTGCAGCTAGTTTGAATGGCTTTGTATACTGCAGGGTAGCTGCTGGATTTATTGCAGGTGAACTACAGTCTGATTTAAGGGAGATTATATTTACCTTCATTCATCCTAATCTGCCTAGCAACTACAGGTACTAAATAAATGTAGTGGAGTAGAAATAAGGTCTAAACTTGTTTTTCTTGAATTTAATTCCCACAGTTCAGCTCTCAGGACGAGAGCAGAAACTCCTGAGGTTGGAGTGTTTGACACACAGATGTAAATTGATGTTTGCACCTCTCCGTGATTTAGGTAATCTGAGGTGCATCAGCCTGTAATTATCCTCACTGAGTTTAAATCTGCAGCTTATTGACTTTCTATTAAACATACGGAGCCGTGCAACCCATCCACTTATACAGCAGTCTGCAGAAAACCAGCTTTTTTACCAAGCATGTGGTGAAACATCACTAAGTACTGACCTTAAGTGACTTTACCTGAGTCTCTATAATGATATGCATCTTTATACTTCTACTCCCCTGCATAAAAGGCACATTTTGTATGCATTTATTCACTTATTAACCGCTTAATTAACGACATACTTTGCAGGTTAAGATGACGTAAACTGATGTAAAGCTGATTAAAATGAGCTCACAACAAGCAACCACAACAATAAAATGCTATTTATACATTAATGCAACAGTAATAATAAACATGTAACATAACATATGTAATAGTATAATAATTGGAGTGGTTTAATCTGCATAATACTTACTTAAGGATCCGTTTTAGTACAGTGTTTTTACAGTGTGCGTGCTATTAGTGCTTTTCCACTGCAGGTACTATTTTGTCTTAATGCTCATTCTACCATTGCATAAATCCTCTATAACAGCAAACATAAAAGCACTTCTCAATCCCATCACACCCCGACTTCACTGGAAAAAGAAGCCACAGTGATACACGGAACAATGAGCAAAAATACGCTTTTCTTGAATTAACGAGGAAACGTGACTTTTTCCCACCGAAATGTTGAAGGTGATTAAATATAATTAAACTTCAAACCCAGCAGTGTGAACTCACCCAGAAGAAGTCCTTGAAATGAAGGTTCTTCATGACTGAAAGTGAATCCAGCGTGGGTAACAGAGGCAGGTGTGTGCAGCGGAATGAGAGAGGCTGGAGCTGACCTTAAAGTAAAAGTGACTCGCGGCGCATGCGCACTGAGGATGAGTATATCCCAGTGTTGGGTGTTTCAAAATAAAATCGCATTTTTGGAAATATATGAATAAAGCTGAAGAAGAAACATCTATTTTATGAATATAAGTATGTTTAAAAATGAAAATAACATTATCTTAGCTCTAAAAACATAATGTAAGAAAGCTGGAAGACAAGGACGTAATTTTAGAGCCAACTTTTAACATAATAATAATAATAATAATTAAAAAGTATTGCAAAAAGTACTACTCTGATACTTCACACAAGTGCAAGTGGTAATATTAATTTAGAAGTGGTTATTTTACACAGTTCACATTCTTAATTGACAGGTTGAAGTGTGCTGCCCTCTAGAGATTGATGCAGGTACATATGTACAGAGTGTAAGACTCATCCTGTACCAGTACATCTACCTGATGAGTAACCAGAGGTGGAAGAAGTACTCAGATCTTGTACTTGAGTAAAAGTAGAAGTACTCAGATCTTGTACTTGAGTAAAAGTAGAAGTACTCAGATCTTGTACTTGAGTAAAAGTAGAAGTACTCAGATCTTGTACTTGAGTAAAGTAGAAGTACTCAGATCTTGTACTTGAGTAAAGTAGAAGTACTCAGATCTTGTTCTTGAGTAAAGTAGAAGTACTCAGATATTGTACTTGAGTAAAGTAGAAGTACTCAGATCTTGTACTTGAGTAAAAGTAGAAGTACTCAGATCTTGTACTTGAGTAAAGTAGAAGTACTCAGATATTGTACTTGAGTAAAAGTAGAAGTACTCAGATCTTGTACTTGTTGTACTTGAGTAAAAGTAGAAGTACTCAGATCTTGTACTTGAGTAAAGTAGAAGTACTCAGATCTTGTTCTTGAGTAAAGTAGAAGTACTCAGATCTTGTACTTGAGTAAAGTAGAAGTACTCAGATCTTGTACTTGAGTAAAAGTAGAAGTACTCAGATCTTGTACTTGAGTAAAAGTAGAAGTACTCAGATCTTGTTCTTGAGTAAAGTAGAAGTACTCAGATCTTGTACTTGAGTAAAGTAGAAGTACTCAGATCTTGTACTTGAGTAAAGTAGAAGTACTCAGATCTTGTTCTTGAGTAAAGTAGAAGTACTCAGATGTTGTACTTGAGTAAAGTAGAAGTACTCAGATCTTGTACTTGAGTAAAAGTAGAAGTACTCAGATCTTGTACTTGAGTAAAGTAGAAGTACTCAGATCTTGTACTTGAGTAAAAGTAGAAGTACTCAGATCTTGTACTTGAGTAAAGTAGAAGTACTCAGATCTTGTACTTGAGTAAAAGTAGAAGTACTCAGATCTTGTACTTGAGTAAAAGTAGAAGTACTCAGATCTTGTTCTTGAGTAAAGTAGAAGTACTCAGATCTTGTACTTGAGTAAAGTAGAAGTACTCAGATCTTGTACTTGAGTAAAGTAGAAGTACTCAGATCTTGTTCTTGAGTAAAGTAGAAGTACTCAGATGTTGTACTTGAGTAAAGTAGAAGTACTCAGATCTTGTACTTGAGTTAAAAGTAGAAGTACTCAGATCTTGTACTTGAGTAAAGTAGAAGTACTCAGATCTTGTACTTGAGTAAAAGTAGAAGTACTCAGAGTGTAGGAAAACTAAAGAACGTCTTACCTGGGAAAACAGTTATTACGTTGAAAGTGTGTGTGTGTGTGTGTGTGTGTGTGTGTGTGTGTGTGTGTGTGTGTGTGTGTGTGTGTGTGTGTGAGTGTGTGTGTGTGTGTGACAGTACTGTGATAAGAGTGTGTAAAGTTACATTAAAACACCCTGTCTCTGCCCTACTTTTAGCATGTGACCATTTTGTTATCAGCGGGGGATCATGTGATATCACTAGGAGGTAATGATGGATGCACAAGGGAAAGTGCATGAGTATTATTTAGAGGTACCATTGCTTTATTGTTAATGTCACTGTTTATAGTTTTAACAAGTGAGATACACCTGAACATCAGCAGGGCGAGGACTCTTTCGTAATGTAGAGACTTACATGTATGATTTTACACCTGAACATCAGCAGGAGAGGACTCTTTAAAGTAGAGACTCTACATACTGATATACACCTGAACACCAGCAGGAGAGGACTCTTTAAAGTAGAGACACTACATACTGATATACACCTGAACACCAGCAGGAGAGAACTCTTTAAAGTAGAGACTCTCCATACTGATATACACCTGAACATCAGCAGGAGAGGACTCTTTAAAGTAGAGACACTACATACTGATATACACCTGAACATCAGCAGGAGAGGACTCTTTAAAGTAGAGACTCTACATACTGATATACACCTGAACATCAGCAGGAGAGGACTCTTTAAAGTAGAGACTCTACATACTGATATACACCTGAACATCAGCAGGAGAGGACTCTTTAAAGTAGAGACTCTACATACTGATATACACCTGAACATCAGCAGGAGAGGACTCTTTAAAGTAGAGACTCTCCATACTGATATACACCTGAACATCAGCAGGAGAGGACTCTTTAAAGTAGAGACACTACATACTGATATACACCTGAACATCAGCAGGAGAGGACTCTTTAAAGTAGAGACACTACATACTGATATACACCTGAACATCAGCAGGAGAGGACTCTTTAAAGTAGAGACACTACATACTGATATACACCTGAACATCAGCAGGAGAGGACTCTTTAAAGTAGAGACACTACATACTGATATACACCTGAACATCAGCAGGAGAGGACTCTTTAAAGTAGAGACACTACATACTGATATACACCTGAACATCAGCAGGAGAGGACTCTTTAAAGTAGAGACACTACATACTGATATACACCTGAACATCAGCAGGAGAGGACTCTTTAAAGTAGAGACACTACATACTGATATACACCTGAACATCAGCAGGAGAGGACTCTTTAAAGTAGAGACACTACATACTGATATACACCTGAACATCAGCAGGAGAGGACTCTTTAAAGTAGAGACACTACATACTGATATACACCTGAACATCAGCAGGAGAGGACTCTTTAAAGTAGAGACTCTACATACTGATATACACCTGAACACCAGCAGGAGAGGACTCTTTAAAGTAGAGACTCTACATACTGATATACACCTGAACATCAGCAGGAGAGGACTCTTTAAAGTAGAGACTCTACATACTGATATACACCTGAACATCAGCAGGAGAGGACTCTTTAAAGTAGAGACGCTGCTGAGATACTCCTGGAAATGATCCGTCTATAAATATAAATGAAGTTTGGTTTTATTGTTTTGCGTTTAGCAGGAATTGAACTTCACGTTGTTTCCTGTCACGCTCTTTTTTCCTTACAGGCTCATCAAACACTCCCTTTACTTCCTGTTAAGCACACCTTAAAGTAGAAACACTTTCAGTTTTTGTATACTTGCTCCTTTTGGTTTCACACCTTTTCATTGTCCTCCCTAACATGGTAATCCCGCTGAACTCAGATCAGCAGACAGTACATTCCCCGGGACTTCCCTTGTTTTCTGCCCACAGGAAAATACAGCTCAGGCAAGTCTTGACAAGTTTGTGATGCTGCACTGAGGTAGCAGAGGTCACAGGGTTGCAGTTTACTGGAAATGCTGTGCACAGGTTTACTATAGAAAGGTTTTAATAGGTAAGGTAAGAAAAGTAAGGACTTTTCCATTTCAGAAAGTCATAAACATGAATACAAATACAGGTATAAAGACAGGTATTAATAAATAAATAAATACATTTAAAATGTAGATATAAATGTTGAAATAAAAAGAGGAATAAATCAAATTAATAAATGTACAAATAAAAATAGGAATGCATAAATAAAATAAATACATTGATTAATACAAATAGGTATAAATAAATAAAGGAATAAATAAATAAAACAATTAATGAATAAATCCATGAATAGATTTATAGATAAATAAAGGAATAATAAATGTATAAATAAAAATGGGGATAAATAAATAAAGGAATAAATAAAAACAATAATTAATGAATACATGAATAAATAAAGGAATAAATAAATGCATAAATAAATACATGAATAGATTTATAGATAAATAAAGGAATAATAAATGTATAAATAAAAATAGGGATAAATAAATAAAGGAATAAATAAAAACAATAATTAATGAATACATGAATAAATAAAGGAATAAATAAATGCATTTGAAAAAAGCATAATTAGATGTATAAATACAATTCTAAATAAATACAGGATTTAAAATGAATATTGATCTGTGTTTTCTTTTATATAATTCCTGAACTGTTTTGACCGTGCCCGACATTCTGAATAACAATCACTATCAGCTCATGAGGACACAAAATGCTCCTGAAAAATATTGTTGTGCTTTCAAATCTTTTTACTCACCTCATAAATCTTTATGGCAGGATTATGTATCTGTGTGAGTTCTTAAAAGTCAGCCTCTGTTTATCTAACTGTGTGATGAAATCTGGCTTCGTGTGACGCACTGTTTCTACTTCCCATGAAAAGTTCCTCCAGCAACTGGTTGGATGTTTGTGTAACGGCACTGAGCAGCATTTAATGAAACACTCTGTCCAATCAAACTTCCTTTTAATGCACTATTTTATTGCACTTTTTAATTTGCATTTAAAAATCATTGTTTATCGGGTATACACAAAAAGAAATGCAGTTAAATATATATTATACATAATATAATAACCCCAAAAATAATAATTGAGGATTAAATTGATCATTTTAAACAGATATGTTGATTAAAAATGCTTAAGAAAAATGTTAAAAAAGGACAACATTTAAATTAGAAAATTTAACATTTTACATATTTTAAATGTCATTTATAAAAAAATATGATCCCAGGATGAATGAAAATATATATAAATAAATAACATTTAACTATTTTTAAATAAAATAAATATATGAAATCAATAACAAATGTAACTATTTGATATTAGAAAAAAACAACAACAATAAAGAATAAAGATATATATTTATATATTATATATAAATATATATTATAGTATAATATATATTTATATATATTATACTATAATATATATATATATATATTATACTATAATAGATATATATATATTATACTATAATATATATATATCTATTATAGTATGATATATATATATATATATATATATATATATATATCTATTATAGTATGATATATATATATAAATATCTATTATAGTATGATATATATATATTTATATCATACTATAATATATATATATATATATATATCATACTATAATAGATATATATATTATAGTATAATATATATATATATATATTATAGTATGATATAAATATATATATTATAGTATAATATATATAAATATATATTATACTATAATAGATATTTATATATCTATTATAGTATGATATATATATATATATATATATATATATATATCATACTATAATAGATATATATATATTATAGTATAATATATATATATATATATATATATATATATTATACTATAATAGATATATAAATATCTATTATAGTATAATATATATTTATATATATTATACTATAATATATATATATATATATTATAGTATAATATATATATATATATATATATATATATATATATATTATACTATAATATATACCTATATTATACTAAGTTATGTTCATCATTGATGTAGCTCCATAAAACCACTTTATCTTGGTTTATTATTTCTTGTTCAATATGTTTATGTTGATCCCAGCCTGAAGTACAAACACTTCATGTCCTACAGCTTTATGTCATGAGTGTAACAACATTGTAAAATGGAAACGAAACTCAGAAGCAGGAACTTGGCTTCGGCTGACGGGGGATTCCTTCCTCGTAGAATTGCGTAACTCACATGTTCAGTATTTAAGCCTCAGCTGCTATCAATATCCCAGACCTGTTCCTGCCTGTCGAGCTGCCACAACCACACAGCTTTAAAAGCACCGAGAGACGAACTGAACATTCTCCGAACACAAGAGGATATTATGAAAATGACTGGCCACGGTGAGTCTCTCAGATTCATGCTTTTATGGAGTTATTTTTATTTTATGATATATTTCATTTGATGGATTTATGATTTGTTTAGATGTATTTGATTATTTATGTTTTAGATTAAGATTTGTAGTTCTTAAAGATATATATTCAATTACTGGATTATGATTCATTTACGTGGTCAGGGTTTGGTAGAAGTGGGAGTAATCTAAATGACTTGATAATCTGCTGCTGGATCTTTTCATCTTTCCATAGATTAAAAAAGTTATTAAAAATAAAAGAATAAAAAACTAAATCCAAACATTATTTGAAGATTAATAAATGACCATTGTTTTTAAAATAGTATAATAATACTATACATTCATTTGATCATTTGTATTTATTATGATGGATTTTTAATCCTCTGTCTTCTCCTCTCAGATCTCGCAGCCACCATCGATACCTGCGCACACGTGCTGCGTCAGGTGGGAGACAGCTTCTACTGGAGGTACAAACTGCTCGAGATACTGCTCAACAACTACCAGACCGTCACCAAAATCAAGTGAGACGAGACGTAAGGAATGTACCTGGAAGCGGAATTGGATTTTTTACTAAAGTGGAGGGCATTCAAAGCCAAAGCAGCACAAGAGACTCTGAGACAGACTGTGATATCCTCTCTGGAGGTGGAAAAGGAAGCAAACCTCTGGGGAAAAGTACCCTGATGTTCAGAGACCCTGGATGTGGACTGTGGTCGCATTCAAGTCTGGAGATCCGCAGAGAAAAGCCACATTTTCGGGATGTAAACCCACGATGCATGCAGAGAAGGTGCAACATCTGGATGGGAGTTACCTGCTACGAAACGCTGATTATAACATACCATACATACTCCTGTATATACGGACATGTATTCATGGAGCCTAACCTTTAGGTGAACTGAAGGACTCAGTTTCATATCTACTCAATGTTCCTTTTTTCTGGTGAGAAGTTCTTCTTGCTAATTAAAGATGCATTAATTAAGGGAGCCTTGTTCTATAGTTGTTGTTTTACCACCTGAAGTCCTGCAGATGAACCTGAGCTAAATCTGCAGAAATACATCTTCTGTTTGTGAGATGGATGCATTTTATTGTATGTTCCTTGTTCAATAAATACATAATAATACCAAAGTGAAATTGTTGATTTGCTTCTCTCCCATCCCCCCCCCCTCCCCTTTGAGACGTCCCCCACCCCTTGGCCTGTTCACACTGTTTTACAGGGATCAAATGGTATGATATAAAACGTTTGGATTTCATAACCCCTCTCCACACATCAGTGTAGATTTTTCCTTCACCTCTTCTTGTAACACCATTACATTTTTCACTCAGGTTAGCACACACACACACACACACACACACACACACACACACACACACACACACACACACACACACACACACACACACACACACACACACACACACACACACACACACACACACACACACACACACACACACACACACTAGACACGAGTATGACTGGGCGACAAGGAGAAAATCCTACATCACGGTATCGTAGGGTTGATGCTTTCACAAAATATTTTCCCAATTGGCTTCTTGAGAAATAATCATCACAAAGTAAGAAATAAGTTTTGTTTTATTTTTATTTATACGACTTTTTTGAATTTGTGACCATTATTTAGGTCAGTAGCGGTGTTGGTGTAGGTTCCAAAGGAGTTACAGTATGTATTACTTGTGGCTGTAATGCATTACTTCTGGTAATTGGGTAATATAATACCAGTTACAGTTCACACATTCTAACCCGAAATGATGTGGTGTTTTGTTTTGAAGAATTCTCCAACATTGCGAGTCATTCGGACACCAGAGAAACAATTGTGCGGGTAGAATAGTAACTCCTGGGCGCCTCCCTAGGGAGGTGTTCCAGGCACGTCCAGCTGGGAAGAGACCGAGGGGTAGACCTAGGACCAGGTGGAGGGACTATACCTCTTCGCTGGCCTGGGAGCGCCTTGGAATCCCCCAGTCAGAGCTGGTTGATGTGGCCAGGGAAAGGAAAGTTTGGGGCTCTCTGCTGGAGCTGTTACCTCCGAGACCCTGACGGAAAAGCGGGAGAAGATGAATGATGAATGATGAATGAATGGAATAGTAACTCAGTGAGCCTGTTAACTATTGGTTAGGAGGGCTGCAGAAACAGATTCAAGATTGAGAGCTGCAGGCTCGGATAAGAAAAGAAAGACCAGTGTGGGCAAGTGTGAGGGTCTAAATCTTGAAGGATTAGGCAAATAGAACTTTAACAGACAGGTTCTATCAGGATACAACTCACTGCTAGCACTCGCTCCTAAAATCTCATTCTAAGCTGTGCAGGTTTGGATTTAACTGGCTCTGCGAACCCTTTGTTTGTAGGCCTCGTGCGAATGCTAGTCAGTTGGCGTGTAGCCGTCCAGCTCCCGTCTCCTTCATCTCAAATCACTTCTTCCCTTGGTGCTTGTGTTAAGGATATTCTTTGTTCGAGGACCAAGAGTTGGTCTTAAATAGACCAAGAAGCTTCTCTGTAAAGTATAATATTTATTAACGTAACGGCACGATTAGCCTACAAAGGAAACACAGCTGCGGCCCCCCCAGCACTTTTTGCTGTCTTTTATACATAAATGTGTCCCCGGTGTGTAAGGAGACTCACAAAGTGTCAGAAAATACAACCCTCTCTCTTCTCCTCCTTACCCACATCTCTGAAAAAGGGTGTACAAACGAGCTGATCCAGATTTGCTAGATATGACGTCATAACCGAAATGTGGGCTGGCTTTAGGTTGAACTCCTGAAATGTCCCACCCACGTGACACGTCCCAACCTATCGTCCCCAATATACAGCCGCGAGCTGAATCCCCTCCGCAGCACCTCTGTGTGTCTGTGCAGGATGTCTGCAGGAGGGACTGAGAGTTGTTGTATATCATATAAAGTCTGTGTTCTAGAGGTGAGCTCTGAGAAGGGCTTCACAAATAATGCTGGATGTGTTTTGGAACATCGTATGGCGTTTAATCACGGCAGCATTGAGCTGAGTTTCTCCGTTTCAGACAGAGAGATCATGACGCTCCAAGGGGGCGTGGCCAGCTTCAGCTCCAAAGGGGCGTGGCCAGCTTCAGCTCCTTTGCATGAAAGCGACAGTCACAGAATCAGCACTTCAGGAACAGGGCTGAAACAGAGGCAGAGCGGACGTGCTAAAATGCATGATCTGTTTGGTATTTTGAGCAAATCACGTCAGACATGTTTTTTATACATATATAAAACCTATAATATATGCCATAAAAGAGCATAATAGGAGACCTTTAATCAGATCTTCATGTGATTCATCAGATCTTCAGGTGATTCATCAGATCTTCAGGTGATTCATCAGATCTTCACTTCAGGTGATTCATCAGATCTTCAGGTGATTCATCAGATCTTCAGGTGATTAATCAGATCTTCAGGTGATTCATCAGATCTTCAGGTGATTCATCAGATCTTCAGGTGATTCATCAGATCTTCAGGTGATTCATCAGATCTTCACTTCAGGTGATTCATCAGATCTTAATCAGATCTTCACTTCAGGTGATTCATCAGATCTTAATCAGATCTTCAGGTGATTCATCAGATCTTAATCAGATCTTCAGGTGATTCATCAGATCTTCAGGTGATTCATCAGATCTTCACTTCAGGTGATTCATCAGATCTTCAGGTGATTCATCAGATCTTCAGGTGATTCATCAGATCTTCAGGTGATTCATCAGATCTTCACTTCAGGTGATTCATCAGATCTTCACTTCAGGTAATTCATCAGATCTTCACTTCAGGTGATTCATCAGATCTTCAGGTGATTCATCAGATCTTCACTTCAGGTAATTCATCAGATCTTCACTTCAGGTGATTCATCAGATCTTAATCAGATCTTCAGGTGATTCATCAGATCTTCAGGTGATTAATCAGATCTTCAGGTGATTCATCAGATCTTCACTTCAGGTGATTCATCAGATCTTAATCAGATCTTCAGGTGATTCATCAGATCTTCAGGTGATTCATCAGATCTTCAGGTGATTCATCAGATCTTCAGGTGATTCATCAGATCTTCAGGTGATTCATCAGATCTTAATCAGATCTTCAGGTGATTCATCAGATCTTCAGGTGATTAATCAGATCTTCAGGTGATTCATCAGATCTTCACTTCAGGTGATTCATCAGATCTTAATCAGATCTTCAGGTGATTCATCAGATCTTCAGGTGATTCATCAGATCTTCAGGTGATTCATCAGACAAAAAGCTCCTCATTTTAAACCAATACAAAAACACAGAAATACTTTTTCCCACTGTTGCTTCTTTCGGTCTCCATGTTTTCTATCTGGTTTTACTTTAATATATGTTTGGAATAAAAAGGACCACAGCAGCACGGTGCTAAATTCAGGCACTTAAAGGATCCTTACTTTATTTTGTGTGGTAATACAAAAGCATACAGAATTTAAGAGACAGGAGAGAAGATCCCTTTCATTGAGTTTCATTAAATCGTACACATAAAATGACTAATAATTACATACAAGCCTTTCCTCTGTGGCTACATCCACACGTACCCCCCCCGCCCCACCTCCACCAACAGCATGCATCCTCTCTGCTCAAAAGCAGCTGCTCTCACCTCCTGGTATTTTGTTGGTAGTTAAAAACCCAGAAATAAAACTGAAAAATAAGTATGCCATAAAACAAAAAGGTGATCATACAAAGACCGCACTTATTAGACCAGATGATCAGGATTACCTGATACCCAAATAATGCTTTCAACCGAACAGATTCTTGAGTTGTGAAGGATTATTCAGGGGCCAAAGGAACGCTCCTTTTCTCTGCACGTATGACGCAATATAATACCTAATTATGACCCGACATGTAAACTGAAAGGGACTAAACATTGGGGAAAGGGTCGGTTTACCCAAATGTACAAAATGCATTACCCCCCCCCCCAAACGTGTCCAGTGAATTCCCAGGGGGAGGTTTAATAGGGACGTCATCTTTAGTGCAAAATATTTCCAGGAAAACAGTTTACAGTAAAGATTGAGGATTAGCGGGACACTCCTGGAAGAGAATTTTACTTCTGGTTATCTTTTAAGGACATTCCATTTACCCCTTTTGTATGAAGATAAAAGTAAAATAAAACCCTGATTGCACAGAACACGGTTAGGGCCACACATGAACCGTTTTATGAGATCCGACCAAAAGTGAGAAAAGTAAGAATTTTTTTAACTCAGAATTTTTAGAATTTCGAGTTTTTGAAATTGTCTGAATTTGGAAAAAAAAATCTGAATTCTAAATTTAAACTCTGAATTTGGAGAAAGAATTATTAGTTTTTTTCTGAAAATCTCAGTCATAGAAAGAAACCCCTGTGGCTCTAACCCTCTTCCGTATAAAACAGAGAGAATTTGTAAAAGAAAAACAAGTGATCTGGGTCGACCCTTTCACGCTGGTAAATTAAACACAGTTTGTTTTTCACTGACACTTAAAAACAAACACAACAACAGAAGCTTCTACATGTGGAATGATCTGTAAGTACTCTTTATAGCTGTAGACAAAATAAGTGAGATTTTCTTTTGACCATGTTTGCTAAGGTTCATGATTATTTAAATCTCATCTGTTCGACCCGAGAAAAGTCCCCTATAAATACGATCCTACCTGCAGGGCTGCTGACTGACTGTGCAAAATAGTGGATTAACGGCAGACTACTCCAAGCAACATAAATAGAAATAGAAGACGGGTCTCACCCTGTAATAAACACAGAGTGGACCCATTGCAACTAATAAAGACTTTTCTTCATTTAGGTCTACGAGGATGTCCTCCGCTTCCTCCTCAAAACGCTCTGAGGAGGAAGCGAGGAGAAAGGGATTTTAATGAGAAGAACATTCAGGTTTGCTAACAGTAACTACTCCCAACACAAGTGGGAATGAAGGGATGGAGTGCAAAGAGCACGAGGAGCAGAAAGACCCCTCTATCAGACCGGGGTTGTGCTCCGATCCGGTAGTAATGTGGAGATGTTTCCTTAGTGTCGAAGGGAAACCTGGTCTTCAGTTTCACCATGACTGCTGCTGCTATCTAATATCTGTCGGTGTGTGTCCAGCCTTGCACTGTGTGAACGCAGTCCCTTTATCATTTAGAAATCTTCCCTTGCTTGGTGAAGCCCACCACCGATCAGATTGGGTTTTGATACGGACTGCCACCGAAACGCCATCCTGGGAATAAGATGTACAAACAGGCTCCCCCCAAACCCAAAACAGATTGTCTCATTAAAGTGAAGTCCGTCTCATTAAAGCCAAGTCCTTCAACTGATTAAATAACACACACGCTTTCATTTAGTGAAGGCGGCCACCACGGCCCACATGAGTTCGTTGACGTTGGGTTTGGCGCTCTCCTTCTCGGGCTCCAGCTCCAGCAGGGTGTGCACTCTCTTCATGCCCAGGTCGTACTGCTCGTCCTGCAGGGGGGCGAAGGCGTTCTCCAGGACGTCGGAGGAGTGGGCGAGGAGGATCAGAGAGAGGACCCTCTTGTCCATGCGATGGGGGTCGTTCACCCACTTCTCCAGAACCGACTCCTGGACCTTTTTGACCAGGCGCTGCGGGGTGGAAACATTAGCACCAAATGGTTAGCTTAGCATAAAGACTACAACACAAACAGCAAGCATTCACATCTTGCTTTTCATTTCTACAAGAATCGATGCGATTCGACTCATTTTTAAAATCACACACTTCAAAGTCCGATATAAAGACATTAACATGTTGACCTGGCTTCTGTACATATATACTTTAGTTTTTGAACAGACATGAATTGAATTCCTTAATTAAGGTTACCCATCCAGCAGGTTAAATGATATAACACCAAACAGTTCATTACATATGAAGTTACTTTACAGCTGCCCGTGTGGAGTGATAGTGACACTACTTGTCATCAGTAAAGTAAATGTTACATTACCATGTAAGTGCTAAAAGTAATGTAAATATATCTGTGTATTGTGTTACCCTTACACTGCACCGGATATATGCTAACGTTAGCCAGCTCAGCGGCTATGTGCTGTAGCTGATCAAACATGCACTTTACTCCCAGTTAGACTTCAACAGTGGGGCGGTGACTGTACAGGTCAAACATGCAGACAATAAACAAGCCGTGACGGAGACCCGCAGTCTCATAAAGCTGAGTCTTTGCACACTGAGCTCAAAAGATACCGCTGTGTCATAAAGTCTCTACCTCTCAGGCAAGAGTCCCCAACAACATTAACCAAGGCTGATTTAACTGCTTTACTTCCCAAGCTTAACTGATAGATAACCCCCCCCCCCAGTTACCTGTTTGATGGTGCTGTTGGTGAGCGGGTGTGTGGTCATGTCGAAAAGCAGGAAGTTCTGTTTCTCCGTGGTCAGGACGCCTTTCTCCACCAGGTTCTTGGCCAGACGCTCCCGAACGTTCCTCAGCTGGTAGTGCAGCTTCAGGGGATTCCAGGTCTCTCCTAGGGACAGCAGCACATCCAGGTTAGGACTTTAAACACTGAGAGATAATGAGGCGGGGTCTGGTTTATTATACTAAATATTCCTATGTTCACACAGATATTTGTATTTATTTTATTGCACATTTCAACTTCTCATAATTATTCTAATGACATTTTATCTGATATTTTTTTGCAAATGTTTGAACTTATTTAAAACAAAATTATACAAATATTGTTATTTTATTTAGATTATATATAAGGTACTTCGACCCTGATACAGTGCATAGGATATGTGCATTTAAAGTGCTTTCTGTTCATCTTTAATACTGCTAATATCTTAGTGTAGGTTTTCTTTTTCCTATTTTATTGTCTTCTTTTAATTCCGAAATAGCAAATAAAAATAGGCTCTAAAAGGTTACAGCTCTCGAAGTGGAAACATGTCACCAACATGTCTATACCGTGTTCATATTATAATTATTTTAGGGTAAATTTTCCTCACCGCTGAGCAGCTCTATCCAGCTCTGCACGGTCTCTGGAGGCTGCGTCTCCTTGATGTGCTTCAGAGCCTCGTCCAGCAGAACGTCTCCTGTCGGCGCGTCAGACTTACAGATCACCTTCACAAACAAAGAGAAGTACTTCATTCAGGCTGACGGTGAACATACATCCTGTGTGAAGAGGAACCGCACACACTCTGGGACAAACGAAGAGATGCATTTCTCCGTAAGAACATTAATCCCAAAGAGGAAACTGAGAGGATCCAGATTGAGAACATTTAGGATCCCGCCGAAGGGAAATACACAATAACAACCAGCAAGTTCTGACAGGACAAACACTAAAGAACAGAAACAAGGGAGCAGCCTTTACAATGATTCCATCACCAGGGGTTTTTCTGGAAAATATAGAATGAGGCTAACGTGACTTCAGGTCACAATTAAGCCCCGCCCACTTTCCAGTGAAATTCCTGCATCAGAGCGAAGTGGAAAATAATAGTGTCTTCAGGTCTTAAAGCTGCTGAGTCATATATTACACCTCCAACAACAAATAGATCCAGAGCTCCGGTTCCTTTACTTCCTCTCCAGAAAAAAGGAGAGTAAAGAAAGGATCAGAAATCTCAGTCTCAGTGTCAGCCTGCTGCCTGCCACTCGTCCCCCGCAGACCCACCGGACATCCATCCCCTATTTATTCTCCGTAAGCTGTCTCTGCTGTCTGACCAGACACCTGACTCCATCTCCATATCTCTGGACTCAGTAAACCCTTTTTGACCAGCAGAGAGATTGTTTTCTGGTTTTCAGTTTAACATTTTACGGGGAGAATCTGCATTTTGGTTTGAGGGCGCTTCAACACTGGGAATAAGTACACAGCCTTCATGTGCGCATGTCTGCCAGATTCAATCACTGCTTTATTGTCATGTGCACAATAACTACAGCTCAGGCAAGACAAACTGATTCCCCAGGCTCCTATCACACTGCAACATGCAATAAACGTGACATAGAAAAAAGACATGAAATAGTGCACATGAAATGCAGGATTCATGCCTCCCCCCCTCTCCTCCTCACCTTCCTGGAGAGCAGGCTCCTCCTCCTCACCCCACAGGCCTCCAGCGTCAGCCTCCCCCTGAGGGCCAGCTCCACCAGCATGCAGCCCCGCAGCCCAGACGAGATGCAGTCGTTCCAGAAAGACGTGTAGCCCTGTGTGTGTGTGGGGGGGGGGGATTGACGTTAGTGTGATTTGTGCTTTACTGCACTCACATGTTTATGGCCTGTACACATTTCTATTCTCATTCTATACCAGCTTTTATTAAACACAAATAAAATGGTTCTATCTTTGCTCCTTTTGTTGTGTTGATGTCTGCACTGTTACACATGTAAGCACATTCTCTGTATGTGTAAACAACAACACAAGTAAACAACTTGGGAATAAACCTGATTCTGATGCGTTTCCCTTAACGTGAGCAGCAAAAAAACAGCTGAAACTTCAACAGTTGGCTTTAGTTTGTGGCATCTATTGCATTAATGGCATTATAGCATTTCATTCTGTTTACATTATATCCTAAACATGTTGTTGACATGCTTACATTGGTGTAAAATTGTCAAACTGTTACATTTGTCTTGGGATCCACATTTGTTTGAACTTTTTCCTGCTTGTTTGTCACCTGTAACTCACTTAGGCAGCACTTCCTGTATATTTTGGTTGTTTTCCTTTAATCTTCTTTAGCTGTGTTATGTGGGCACCATGTACACCAAGGCAAATACCCGTACGCGTTTACATACTTAGCGATAAACCCGACGAATTCTGATCTGAAAGCTTGTTTTTATGTATTCTTAAAACGGTCCTTGTGTTTTCTATCTTAAAGGTTTTATTTATTATCTCATGTGCGCTAAAATCTGATTTGCACAAAAGTAAATAAAGAGGTTTTGTGATATTAAAGGTTGCATGATTACATTCGAGGCGATGCAACTTTATTTACATTAACAAAATTCCTAGGAAGAACAAGGACGTATATCAGCGGAGACTTCCTATCTCTTTTTGAAGTGAATTGCACAAACATGGCCTAACCGGGGGTGATGTTGTGCTGATTAATAGAGCAGAAGTGGAGAGCATCAGAATCTACGTGATGACAGAGAGGTTTGAAAACACGTCAGCAGAGAGGAGGCGGCCGAACACCCGGACGCTTTAAAGCCTCCTCTCCCTCAGAGACGTCAGAAAGCAGCAGGACCAGAACATCCAGGTTTCTGAGACACACATGACAGGAAACTCAGCAGGTTCAACAAAAGGGAGGAAAGACGTGGAACTAGGCAACAGGACAGGTGTCTCTAATGCCCTTAAAGGAACATTTATTTAGTGAGCCGTCTGAGTTCGCTGCCAATCTCCCTCCAGGTGTTAGTGTCATATCTATGCTGTCATTAAGTGAGAACTATATCTTATTTTTATGATTTTATGGTTAATAGATATTTATATCTGGTTTATACTTTGTTTAATTTGGTATATGCTCAACAAGGGAGTGTTTTTAAGTGCTTTTGTCTTTGTTAAGGTGAGCCAACTAGGACAAATGGCAATAAACCACCAACATATTGCAATAAAGTTTAGTATTTTGGGGAACATTTGATGTCTTTTTCCTTTTATGTTAATTATTTATTGCCAAAACTACACCGTAGCTTCAGTGCACATGACAAATAAAGCCTTTAAATCCTTGTAATTGTGTTTTAGTAGTAGTAGGTTGGTCTGTTATAGTGATATCTAACATTTTAAATGTATATTTATAGTAATAAATATCCCTTGTTAACATGCCACTGCAATATATAATACAAACAAATCTACTAAAGAACATCTAATCTGAATAATCACTAAGCTACCTTAACCCCCATCCTTTAGTCTAAACATCCACATACTTATGAATATAGATATGTTATATTTTATTTTTGGTTGTTCCTGCATCTGACTTTTTAATATTAAGTCTAAAAGTATATATGATGCATTCTTTGAAGAGCCCCAGACTTTAGTTTAAAATGCAAAAGGTCCACTGTAGGTAGCATGCATTTAAAGAAAGAGGAATGCAATAAGGTTTCGTTAAGGTGCGGATTTATATCCGGCTGCTTTCAAAGCCTCGTAATTCCCAGCTCTCGGTCTGAAGGTGCAGCTTGTTAACTTAGCTGACGTGTTGGTCGCACACTTTTTTTCCCTCCTTGCACTGGGTGACTACTTCCAGGTTGCAAAGGTGTCACGTAGAAGCTTCTGGCAACATGTCAAGAAACAAAAAGTGCCCAGGTAACCCCGAAGTACACCACTACAGCCTTGAGGAAAGTTGATGAGTTAATTAACTTAGCGAGGGATAAGCGCTTTCACTGAGCCCCGTGTGTTTACTCCTGAGTTACTACAGCATGCGTTGCAGAAAAGACACTTAAACGAGTACGAAGCAACCTTTAAGTAACCCTTAAATAACGACACTTACATCGGCTGTGTGTTAATAAACCTTGAAGCACTTATAAAAGAGAACAGGATGCACCGTTCATTCCTATCGGAGCTGCTCAGTAGCGCTTGAAGCCCGAAGTGAAGCGACTGTAGACCCAGAAAGTACCCGGATCATGCTTACTGAGCATGCGCAGTTGAGTGAAACTAACTCCCGATTCAGCTTTTAGTCCATTTGAACAACTTTTAGACACTGATGGTTTAAAAAAGCGCCATAAAAGAGATCGTGCAGGTTAGTTAATTAAGCTAAAGAATATATGATATCTTTTCCCACATGTTATATTAACAATTAGCACAACAGCCACCTTGCACATGTGTAATTTAAATACTGTCCTATGTATATATGTCTCTGTTCCTGTAGTATAAATATGTTTTTGTTGCCACAGTATTTATTTTAATTTCTCCAGTATATGATATATTGTGTATTACCTGTAATATGTGTTTTCTACTGTAGATTTAGCTATTTAAAGCATATTTTAATACTATTATTAGTATTATACTTCATTCCATATATCTATCTAAGTCAATGGGAAAAACTAACTCAAAGGTAAATTGTAAAGTGTATATTGTAAATTCAATGTTTACGTTTTGGGAGGCTGGACAGGTACTACTGCCTTATACTCTGTATTTTTATATTCACACATGCACTATAAACTTTACTTTAAACACTTTCAACCAAACAGTTACTGATACTGGTTGTGTATTATGTAAATCGTGTAATTTGTAGTACTTTTATGCATGCTTCTTAATTATTATTGAGCTGTCTTTGGCTCTTTACTTGCTGTAACAATTTAAATGTCCTCTCTATGGGACGAATAAAGATATTCTGATTCTGATCTGAAGTCTTTTTGGGCCAAAATGAAGTCATGGCGGCTGCAGTACCACCGTTTAGCCACTACGGTCATTCACACAAATGGGCTTCAACGGTCGGCGCTGTTCCTTCGGCCGGTTTGCAACGTAAACAGTGAGTTAGCTTAGCTTAGTTTAGCCTTGTTGACGGGATTAAACCCCTCACCTCCTGATCCTTGAGGCCCAGCAGCAGCACCTCCTCCATCAGGGTGAGTCGGGTCTCCTTAGAGTCCCCCTTTTCGTCCTGGTCCTGGTCGTCCTCTTCCCCGCCGCGGCGCGCCTCGTCCTCCTCCCCGCCGGACTCCCTGTCGTTCCTCCGCTGGACGAGGCCCGAGGTCCTCTGCTTCAGAGAGGCCATGGCTAAGAAAACACGAGCAGATCCGAAGAGAAGCGCCTACCTGGAGCGACCGGAAAGGCCCGCAGCATGTAGGGTGAGTGTTAGAGGTGAGAACCGAGGGAAACGGCCCACAGGTCGGTTGAACTCACAGTCGTTTGACGTAAGGCTCAGCTCCGGATTCCTGCTTCGGATCTACCTACTTCCGGAGCCAACATGGCGGCAGTTGGGTGGCAGTGGCAGGAGTGACGTCAAACTGGGCTGAACCGTCTGAACCGGACAGTGAACGCATCTGAATGTTACCTTCAGGTGGCGCTGGGAATACTATTTGATCAGTGGTGGAATGTACAAGTACATTACAATACTCAGCTACTCAACTGCGAATTATTTCAAGTATTATCATTTTATGCTATTCTGTACTTTTACTAGCTCATGTTGGAAGCCATTTTTGTAGTTTTTACTCCACTACTTGACAGCTTTAGTTACTTTACAGATTTATATTATTGGCTAATACAGAATATAAATATACATTTTTAGCAAGTATCTCATTATATTAAGCAATTTTTATAAATATTTGACAATGCCAAGACTGGGTAGAGCCCCCCTATACCTTCTTTAATTTTCATTTGCTTTATTTTGGACAATTTCACAATTAAATATTAATAAGGTTTTTTAGTTTTAACACTCCATAGCCACTTTTTACAGCTCAATACAACCTTATTTACTTAGCCTACTACCGTTCATACAAACATGCAGCCCTGATAAAAGGTATTGAAAGACAAACAAATAAATAAAGGTTAAACATTTTAAAGTTTGAAAATCAATAGAAGAAAATCAACACCAGACATAACATCATTTTCCAAATTAAAGAGAGTTATTTTTACTTCCTTTTTGAAATAGAGTATAGTGTACTGTATTAGCATATAGAATATAACAACATTTAAAAATCTGTTTTATAAATAAAGTATGGACGGTTTAAATGACCCAGACTAACAGGCCATGAAGCAGTACAGTCAGTCAGCACCAGGTGGCAGTCTGCCTGCAGGATATGGATGACTGCTGGTATTCGGCTTTCTTAATGAATCTGTACCAGGAAATGATTGACTGTATATATAATATATAAGCAGGGATTAGAGACTGCACATTACAACCACTGAGAGTGAATCAGATTGTACGTTTTCATGAATACAGGCTCTAAATAAACTATACATGAGCTAATTTCTGTTCATTTGCATTGCACCAGTGTAGTTTCCTAACTCTCTATGTTAGTTGAGCATCTCTCTCTGCAGTCTGCACGCTGTTGGCTTGAGCTGCCGGTTATTATGGGAACACTTTATCGTTGGCAGAGGTCCATTGTTGATGATGACGCAGCAAATAAAGTCCCAAACGCAGGGGCGGCTGGCCCATAGGGGGCGATAGTGCACCGCCCTCCTTAAGCCAAACGAAAAAAAAAAAAAAAAAAAAAAAAAGAGAGAAAAGAGTTTATTTTGCCGGTCTAAGTCTTAATAGTATAGTCCAAACAGCAGCCTGAATATCGCTGCGACAATCAGCAGCCTGGATGTCACTGTCCAACCAGTAGCCCCGCCCCCTTGGGGCGATATCAGTCAGATTGAAAATCGCCCCAGGCGCTCTCATAGACTTACATGTTGAGACTCGTTTTTTCAAAAATCGAACGATACAATGCATTTCTATGGGCTCCGGGGGGGCTTGCCCTAACGTGATTTCGTCATACGCAGTTACGCACTGATGCGTGCTCGGACGTACAGCGCGCGCGTCTGGCGGAGACCGCCTGTTGGGTCTGTTGGTTTTCTATACCTTTACTAAACCTGTAAACTGTATAGTGGTAAATGGAATATATTCTGGAAAATTTTGATTAATTACAGTTTTGATTATAGTATAATTTGATTTGATTATTGCTATGGCATCCATGATGGCTATAAATTGTAGACTGTGCTAAAAGTGATTTCAAGGGCAAACTATTAGATGACAAACTATCTGTTAATGTGTGTTTTATTGTGGAACCAAATGTATTGTATATTTTATGTCTGGGGTTGCATCTAGTGGTTGAAAACCAAATTAAACAATGAGATGTGACACTGTAAAGCTGGCTATCTGACTTTTATTTATTATTATTTTACCCATTGAATGGGTCATCTTAGCCATCATCACAACTTTTGCCCCCCCTGAGAAATTTGTCAGGAGCCGCCACTGCCCAAACGGCGTCCACTTAACCTTGCTTCCCTTCCATCTCATCAGTGGTACAGTGTGTTATCAGGCAGGACAGGAGGTGAGACAAGGAGAAGTCTTTTTGTTTCCGTTATAGCAGGAAAGCGCAGGTGTAACTTATTCATATTAACGAGCCAGCATGCACAAACCTGGACCCCTGCAACTGGAACAGCTAAAAGCAGTGCAGAGCTGATTAATGATATCACTTACACCTGCCTTTTCCTGCTATCATGTCAAAAAGTCAGCAGGTAAACAAGCTACCAGGCAGTTGTTGGCAATGAAAATCTCATGAAAAAGTCAACCATAGACATGCAAAATCGAACGAGATGAATAACAGTTGAATAAAGTAAGGTTTATTGAGTTAATATATACCAGTATGTGTACTGTAAACAGATGCATGTGCTCAAATGTTACATTTTAAGAGTACTTTTATTATAATATCATACCATTTTTCTACTGGTAGCTCCAGAACTTGACAGACTTTTAGAAACAGATGGGAAAAGAACCCAGTAACCTCCAGTGGCCGCGCTAACAGGCTGTGCAAATTGGAATAATCTAGTTTCATGCTTGGAGTTGCAGTGAGCAATGCAGTGCATGGCTTCAAATATTACAGAAGTCAAGCTATTGCTGTCCTGCAGAAAACATCCTGACCCAAAGAACAACAGCAGATCATATGTTGCATGATCCCTAAAGCCCGGAGTAACTCTAAATATATCTCATTATGATGTAGTTCAACTCATGACTGCATGCATGCACGATAATATCAGGCATCTGCAGGTAAAGGATTTCAAATGAAATGCCAGCATCGGCCAGAAATGATTGGTTTAAGTTTTGTAAAATAAAAGCAGATTAGAGAGATCTTTGTTTACCAAATTTAAGAGTGTTTTACCCAACATATAAAGAACTTGTTGATGCAAAACTACTGAACATTGGAGGAGGTATTTTAGTAGCAGTAGCTGTACAAATGCTTCTTTCAAAATCTTGCATTCAAAATGTTTCTTGTAGTATAATCTAATTGGACATTGCTCCATATTCTACCTAAACTTCAAACCGTGGCGACCCTGATTGAGTTTAATCTGTCTGTGTTATGATGTGGCATCTGATCATTTTAATGTCACATGATATTATGTTGACTACAAGCTCTGTGTTCCTGCTATTCTGAGCCAGCTTTCCCTTCTAAAAGCAGCATTTGACCCCGATGGGACAAAGGTCAGTGGTAGAAAGTAGCATAAAAACAATGTGAAATGAAGCTCAAACACTGGCGAGCACAGACAGGATAAGGAGGCATGGATCCCTGCTGTGTTCACGTTAAATAACACGCTCCAAACACACCACAACAAACACCGCTGCTCTGACGTAAAGAAGGCCAGAAGTGTGGGCTTCAAAATTCCTCTGAGAGATAATCATCCAGACGTTTGGAAAAATGCTCAGAGTAAACAGCCACTACAGCGGGACCGTCGCCCCGCACTCGTGACCATCTAGGTAGAATACTTGCAGACCGTCCAAGACTGGCGAGCATTACATCATGAGGTCTGGACTCATCTCATGGATCCCCTCCTGCAGGAGTCTGTGTGCGAATGGAAAGATTTTATAATGCAATAAAAGCCTCATAGAGCTAATTAATAACCTGATGTCCTTTTTTTATTGGGCAATCCTTAACTTGATTCCTTTGGATGTTACCGTTTCCTCTCTGTGATTTATTTGCAGGACCGTCCCCAACGTCCGCTTTATGAAATGCGAAAAAGGGATTTTATGTACCGCAATTCTTTAAGATATGATGACTTCAGGACAGCTGGTCTCTTTAAAGAGGACGTATTCTGCTCCCACTGGAGGGCGCATTGGAATCATAGCCTTTGCAAACCATTTACATGCACTAAAACCTATAGAACACACTAAAGGGAAGAGACAACCCCCCAGTGTTTTCAACAACATATTAAAAGAGCTGGAGGAAGGCCTGAGTCTTGTTTTGGTTCATTAGAACTCGGGGTGAAGTGTCCCGCCCAACGCCATGCTGATTGCAGTTGGGCGCACTAAACGACTGAGCCACAGCCTCCATACTCATGCTCTGACATTCATTTCACTTTAGGTATTGACCGTACACTTTCTATTTCTGAAACTTTGTCTAATGCTCCGCTGTCTGTCTTATCCAATAAATAAAAGCATGTTTTAAATCTCTTGAAACCATAGCGTTATAAAACAGGCTGACGTTTGGAGATGCCGGACATAATAATCTAGGGAAGCGTCCTCCGGCCTTCATTACTCGCCGCCCCTGCAAAACAAAAGAAAACGACCCGCCCGTGGATTTGGATCCACTTCAAAACGTAATGAGTTCTTCCTCAGCTGATGCTTCAACTCTCTGCCAAGTTTCTTGATAATCAGGTCAACAGTTTATCCATTATCCTGCTGACAGACCAACAAAGTGAGCCAATAGAATGACCTTGCCAGAAGTAATAAAATAATGAACTTTTTTCAAAGATGTAATTAAATAATAAACCATAAAATAAAAGTCATTACATAAAAAACAAAAAATGAATTAAGAAATTAAGAAAAGACCAAAAAAAAGGTAAAAATGTCAGATTTTAATTCAGATCATTCCTGGATTGAGTTAAAAATAAGAAGATGATTGTATTTATTATTTGTAGACTATTTTCATCCAGAATACTCAAATAAATACAAATAATGACCTTTAAAAAAAACCTTTTGAGTCCAATCAAAACAAAGGTAGTTTCCAAATCCTTTAGTGCAAATCTCTCCTGACATTAAAGCCCATTGTCCACCGCCCCACTGACAGCTTACCACACATCTTTAGTTTCCAATGGTCCCAACAAAACATCTGTATTCCTCACTTTGTACATTTTCTCACTGATCCCGCGGTACGAGGGGCCTGAATCTCTCCCCAGAGCCCGGAGGAGGCCACACTCAGGCCCAGATTGGAGCCATTTCCTGTCTCTGGAGTGGGCAAAGGAGTTGACCCCCAGTAACCCCTTTCTATATAAATGCACACACACATGTACACACTCTTTTTCAAGACAACACCCCCGCTGAGAGAACAAGGGGAGTCACTTACCATCGCAGCGCTGTAAGTGAATCACAGAATTGAAAGCTGCCTCTCACTGGAGAATAATGGCAAGGAAAATACAATTATATGTAATAGCTTGTGATATTCAGAAAACTCAGGGAATACAAGAAGGCTGAGAAAAAGCAGGGTCTCTATCTGGGGATCGTGTGTGTGTGTAGGGGCTCGATAAGGAAGATCCTATCGGTTTTCATGCAGTAACAAGAAATAATTAGAGAATTAAAGGCCACATGCTTTAAATCTGGTGTGAAACAGAAGCTCATGATAGCTGCACGTCCAAGGACAGGTTGTGCCACACACAGAAATACCACCAAACAATGAGAGAAAGTGAAAGAATAACGAGGCGAAAGGAGGAGAAGCAGCCGCATAATGTGTGTTTTCAACATCTGCACAATTACTGGAAGTGCTCTGCCTTGGCCCCGCTCACAGTGACATGAATAATAAACACAATGCATGCACAGCCCATAATGCCATTTACCAAAGAGTCCTTTCACTGTAACAGCTGAGATTTGAATACACTGAAAGCTTTTTATCTAGGAAACACATGAGTCAGGAAGTGTGTTCGGCTGAAGTCATGTCTCAGGGTCAGCACTGAAAACGTGACACGCAGAAGCTTCATCTCAACGTGTGACCTCCCCCGAAGAGCACATGTTTACGTTCTGATTTGTCTGTCTAATGGAAAAACTACTGGCACGATTGTCATGAAATTTGCTGGAAGTGTGGAGAATGGTACGATAAAGAAGCCATAGAAAAACTTGGGGCCGTTTGGATACATTTTCAATCAGGTTTAGTTTCCCTAGTTCTTAATTGCAACCTTGAAGCTAAGTCTAGAGCTAAAGTTAGCTGGTGGAGATCAAAACAGAGCTAAAGAGGCTAAATATGGACCTAAACTCGTCTTTTTAATTGCAACCTTGAAGATAAGTCCTAACAGCTATACGTCTACAATGTAAAAGGAGTTGCTTGTAGAGATACACCTACAGAAAATGATCAGCTGCTAAATCGTCCGCTTTCTTTGCTATATGGAGCTTTGTACTGTTCACTTTTGCTCAGATTTGGACCCTGAGACCCAGCTGTACACCAGCTGCTGCCAGGGAGGCTAGATGGGGAACAAAGAGAAGAATTTAGCCACCAATAAGAGATTGTTTACAGACAGATATTCCCCTTTGGATTTGACGGAGAACACATTTCTTTTTACATATTCACTTACATAACATTTGAATGCATGTGAGTTTCATTTGAAAGAGGAAGTTATTCATCTTGGATTGCGTGTGAAGTCTTAAAATCAGTGTGTCAGACCCGTTGTTTTGCATTGTGTAACAAACACTCATCTTTACTTCTGCATCCATAAAACTTCATGTTTGAAATGTTCAGTGTGATCCTCCCAACGCGAGCCTCCCTTTCCTCCTGCTTCATTTCTGCAGGAAGTCTTTAACAATGGGACCCTCCGGAGGACCTGAAGCCCAGCTGTAAGAAACTCCCCACACACACACACACACACACACACACACACACACACACCTCATTTATATTGCACGTAGACACACATCTGATGCACAGAGAAAGTAAAGCCGTCCGTTAACGTGGACATTAAGTAGGAGCCTCCATTGTTAGTATGAAGAAAGGGTTGACAGAGTTTAGCCTTTGCAGACCATTTACATGCACTAAAACCTATAGAGCACACTGCAGGAAAGGGAACACCCCAAAAGCATGATAGGGCCTCTTTAAGTATAAACAACCAGTGGAAATGGAAACCTTTGTCTGCATAAAATAGGTTTACTTTGACAGTTGAAGGTTTTGATTATGATATTTAATCAAAACCTTTCCACAGTTTTGTTGCGAATATCTGAATCCCTGCCCCGCCAAAGTGCCTGAAGTGTTGAAAGCCCCCCCTGTCACGCTGCAAATTTAACCAGTGCAACCATTAATCCTGACCAGATGAGTTGCGGTCAGAGGCCACCTGATGTTTCCCCCCTCACCCTAAAGAGAATTGGATTTGTGGTTAAAAAGTCAGGTCACAGTGAACCTGATGAGGAGGCATGGAGACCTCCTACTCTTCATCATCAGAAGGGTCAAACACATATTCCCTATGCAACATATACCTGAACACATTCGACCCCCGGGGGCCTTAACTGCCCCCCCCAGGCCCCTGAGTTCATATTTACACCAGGAGACATGTTGGAGCGAGGAAACGTAAGTCTGTCAGAGTCAACTTGAGATCCTGCAAGCGCAAAAACTTCCAATCAGCTTTAAAGCAAGTCTTTATTGAATCCCTGTAGTGAATGCGTGTCGGAGCGGCAACAGTTATGATGAAGGATAGGACAGGTACGAGTTCACACAAGAATAAATAATAAATAAAATACATTTAAAAAATAAGTTTGTTAAACTTTGCAAACTCTCATTTTTGTCTCATGCCTTCAGTTTCAGTCAGACAGTAACATCATCTCCTGTTGAGCATTTATTACTGTTCCGTGTGTGTGTGTGTGTGTGTGTGTGTGTGTGTGTGTGTGTGTGTGTGTGTGTGTGTGTGTGTGTGTGTGTGTGTGTGTGTGTGTGTGTGTGAGAGTGAGACAGTGTTCAGCTTTACTCCCTCTGACAGCCGACTGCTAAACATGTCCCCTCCCGGTCTCTGCATGGTCGAGCCGGCCGTAGTAAATGCCTTTCCAGTTCAAACAGTGGCTATAATGTTACACTGGAGCCAGGTGAGGGAACATACCATAAACTCACAGGAAGGCACGGTAACAACGAGGGAGGAAATGTTAAAAAGCCCTTAAAAAACAACGTGTTTAAGGGATTATTCCTCCCTTTAAAAGCCTTGAGAGAGACCTTCCTTGCTGTTCTTATGTGTTGCATTGCATCCTGTTTATTCTGCTGAGAGCGCCCGATCTAAGGTCCAGTACAGAGCACCCAGGCATGTTCATTTCCCACCATTAACTTACAGAAAGTGTTGCATATCAGGAACATAGTCTTCCATCCTGTATATTTTGCAGGAGTAGATGAGTCAAAATGAAGATGGAAGAGATGCATTTCCTTATTTCTCCATTTCTTCAATGACCATCTCTGTCTCCGACTAACTGAACACTTCTGAAACTCACAGAACATTTCATTCACGACATCGGACGCATTTCTGCTTCTTTACTCTGGACAGCTTTATGAACGCCACCCAGCGATCCGGTCCCAGCTGTGTGCGTCTGTCTTTAGTGTCCCCTGGTCTCCAGCTGTGTGCGTCTCTCTTTAGTGTCCCCTGGTCTCCAGCTGTGTGCGTCTCTCTTTAGTGTCCCCTGGTCTCCAGCTGTGTGCGTCTCTCTTTAGTGTCCCCTGGTCTCCAGCTGTGTGCGTCTCTCTTTAGTGTCCCCTGGTCTCCAGCTGTGTGCGTCTCTCTTTAGTGTCCCCTGGTCTCCAGCTGTGTGCGTCTCTCTTTAGTGTCCCCTGGTCTCCAGCTGTGTGCGTCTCTCTTTAGTGTCCCCTAGTCTCCAGCTGTATGTTCTCTGTAGTGTCCCCTGGTCTCCAGCTGTGAGCTTCTGTCTTTAGTGTCCCCTAGTCTCCAGCTGTATGTTCTCTTTAGTGTCCCCTGGTCTCCAGCTGTGTGCGTCTCTCTTTAGTGTCCCCTGGTCTCCAGCTGTGTGCGTCTCTCTTTAGTGTCCCCTAGTCTCCAGCTGTATGTTCTCTTTAGTGTCCCCTGGTCTCCAGCTGTGTGCGTCTGTCTTGATTGTCCCCTGGTCTCCAGCTGTGTGTTCTCTGTAGTGTCCCCTGGTCTCCAGCTGTGTGCGTCTCTCTTTAGTGTCCCCTGGTCTCCAGCTGTGTGCGTCTCTCTTTAGTGTCCCCTGGTCTCCAGCTGTGTGCGTCTCTCTTTAGTGTCCCCTGGTCTCCGGCTGTGTGCGTCTCTCTTTAGTGTCCCCTGGTCTCCAGCTGTGTGCGTCTCTCTTTAGTGTCCCTCCTGGTCTCCGTTGTGTTTGGTTTCTGCAGCTTTTAGATTCCTCTGCTGAATGTTCTCTAGATGCTGCATGAGTTGAACAGCTGCTGCAGATGTTTCTGCAGGAGCTTTGGAAGTGTTTTGGGTTGTAGGGCCTGTCAGCCAACGTTCTATTGCATAATTGATTTGTTGTATTATTTAAATCTGTGCTTTATGTGACATGTCAAAATATCCTTAATGAAACGGAGTATCAAGAACTTCTGCTGTGGCTTTTATACTGAATTCTTTGTCTCTGAAACATAAATGGAGCTTTGTCTTGTGTTGTGATCTGTTGAAGTTCAGAAGGTGGTTGGTGGGCTTCAGTGGACTTCAGTGGAGCCACTGTCGCTGCTTAAAGGTCATCTCGTCGTTATAGCTCAAATATTAACATGACTTTAGGAATCAAGCATGCACCCCCTCCCCCCTCCCCGAATCACGCCTCCTAACATGCCGTCATGTCAGACGTCACCGCGAGTAATTACTGCCATCCTAGCAGCATATGATCTCCTCCAATCACAAAAAAATGTGGAGAATGCAATGGCACATGCTGGAAACAACTGTGTGTGTGTGTGTGTGTGTGTGTGTGTGTGTGTGTGTGTGTGTGTGTGTGTGTGTGTGTGTGTGTGTGTGTGTGTGTGTGTGTGTGTGTGTGTGTGTGTCTACTGGGACAAAGGAGAAAAGTCATTATAGCCTCTCATTCATCAGCTGCAGATTCTCACAGCCTCAGAGGTTACAGGCTGTAACTTTCTGAGAGGGGAATGGATGTGAGGGTCTGCAGGGAGGGTCTGCAGGGAGGGTCTGCAGGGAGGGTCTGCAAGGAGGGTCTGCAGGGAGGGTCTGCAGGGAGGCTCTGCAGCCTGCTCTTAGTTTCTTTAATTCCGCTAAACTTCCTGTGTTCTGACACTCGACTAACAGAAGTCACATTCCTGTCATCGTTAGCCCGTTCAGATAAAACCCAGAGACGTAATGACCTCTGAATTGAGATTTTACTGCAACAACAAAGCTGCTCAGTGTTGTCATTTACAAATGTAAATATAATATATTAAGGACAGAATCATCGTATTAATGTCAATACAAATGGAATAAAGTCAAATATAAAAAAACTAAATCAATGAGAAAAAAAACTGCTCAGAAAATATTGTCTTGTTTTTCATTTTATAACTTTTTCCTTTCTTTTTCTATTTGAATTTAACTTTAATTTAAATGATCTAATTAAAATGTTAAATTCCACTTTTATTTATAATAGCCAGGACAATGTTCAGAGAAGCCTGAGCCAAAATGAATGACAAAAGGGTACTGTGAATGCTCACACAATAAAGTATAATGAAATAGAAGAGAGGGAACACTGGACGTACATTTTTCACGCTGGCCTCGATCAAGTCCCGTCTCCGAGATGCTGCAGCAGATGTTCAGGGTTAAGCATGACTCCAGTGAGCAGAGGAGGGTCCCGGCTGGTGTTGGGGAGGGCAGAGGTGCCCGGTGTGTCTGTGGTAACCCAAACTCTGACTCAGTGTTGACAGAGTCAGGGGTCGAGACCCTCTGCAGAGAGAAGAGGAGGAGGACACTGAAGACACGTCTAATGGCTGTCCACATGTGTCAGATTGTTGTTTTTCCACGCCCAGGGGGGACGGGATGCTAGCTTTGAAGATAGCGTGCTAATTCCTCCTCACATGGTCCCGTGAAGAGTCCTCAGAAGGAGAGGATTGATCTGCTCTGACTTCCTATTTGATCATTTATTGACCAATGCAAGGAAAAGACAGTTCATTCTGCTTTTTGGGGTTTTCCCTTTCCTTTAGTGTGTTATAGGCTTCTGTGCATGTGAATGGTCCTTCGTTTAATTTGTGACATCACTATGTAACACTCCTATTGGCTAGCGCTCCAACACATTGTACGTGATAGGCTAAGGGGCGGGACATCTGTAAGGTGTTGACCAATGACAAGAGACATTAAAGCATTGGAACATTTCATAGTGTTTAACTTCCTTAAATTGACACTTCAGCAGATAACCAAGTTCCAAATGCTTTAATATAAATCCCAAATCTTAGGTTTAGATGAGCATTAATAACTGAAGCACAGTGCACCATCTGCCCTGGGTCTGAGGCGACGTCTAAGACCCAGGAAATAAACCACAAGCCACATTTGACGTTGGTTTTATCTCCTTTATATTGGCATTTCCTGTGTGTTGACTGCTGCTCAAACATTGTTTACAGCCACAGCATTGAGTGTGAAAGGATCCTTAAGAAGTCACAGTAAGGACCAATGGGCTGTGTTTCCATTCGCTCAGCTTGTTCTGGTTAATGTTAGGGTTCAAAGTGAGTCAAATGCTGTTCTCATCAAAGAGGAATCAGTGAGGATGGATCTGCTTTCTTTCACGTTCAGCTGACAGGCTCTTTTTTTTTTCTTCTGTCGTCTGAACCCCAAGCGGAATTGCTAAGTCACGTTAGCAAGGAAAGCCAAAAAGCTGTTGGTTATAGATTAAAAAACAGAAGCCTGACTGAGTCTGAGGCTCTGACGGAGCCAGCATGTCCTTATATAGCAACGAGCTGCTCTTCTTCCTCACGTGAAACAGCTGTCCACCGTCAACGAGAGGAGACTTCTACTTTCAGTCGCTTTACATTTATGGCCTCTGTGATTGTCTACTTCTCTAATTACTCATTTAGTTTAAGGTCACATGTCTTTCAGATTTTAGATGTCCTTAACTCTGGATAATTTGAGGCAAGGCAAGTTTACTAAATCTTTCAGGTGTAGTGCAACAGAAACCTGTGATAAACTGAGGCTTAGGTTCATTTTAAAGTCATTAAAAAGCCAGAAAATAGGTAGAAAATACAGGAATAAAAGGGGACAGTGCAACTGATGAAGTGTTGTTTAGTAAAATATAAAGGCCGCGGTGAAAGATTCTTCTCCAGGTTTAATTTCCACTTAACTGGGTCTTATATTAGGCAATCTTTCTACTTCCTCTTGGCCACATCTCCCGTAAATTCTAAAGTAAATCAAATAAAAGTAAAATAATAAAAGAAAAAGTATTAAAAATAATAAATACAATGAAATGAAATATAAGATAATACCCAGGACAATGTTCAGACAAGCCGGAGCCAAAATGAATGACAGAATGGTACGTGAATATTAAATAAAGTAAAGTAAATAACACAGATTGAATATTGGTCCTCCTGCCTCCGTAGTCCTGATGAAGTCAGACGAATATTCAGTATTTATTCAAGCCAACCAAATCACCATTACAGCAGATCAACAACAGGTCAGATGGAGTGCCAACAAACGGCATTAATTGAGTGTAAGAAGGTTATTTAAAGGGGCCCTCTGGCAATTTTCCTCCCCAAACTCAGTTTACTTGTCATGTAAAGCCTGTGGAAACACTTGTGTGTGTTCTGCGGCTCTCGAGGGAGCTCTGTAAAGTCTGAGGAAACAACGCCTGAGGTTCTTATCGGGGTTATCTCAACTTCAGCTTTAGAGCCAATTCATAACAGAGAAGCTTTTATCAAACGGGGAAGGTCTTACAGAAGAAATACAGTCAGGATTTCTAGCATCCTGCTGCTCTGCATCATTCTTTCTTTAAATATTTTATACCACCTTCTAATGCTATGCTAAATGTTAGCAAAGACCGTGAGCAGACACCAAGCATCATGAGGATTTGTTTGGAGGTGTGTTTCTGGGCTGAGGTTCAGTGTGTCCTCACCTTGTCCAATATGTATCCTCTTTTAGCTTTGTTTTGGTCTCCTCCAGCTCCTGGAGGGGATATCTGGCTCTGTAGCTGCTGAATGCTCCAAATGTTTTACAAAGTAGTAACTTTAGTGTTTTTGGCCCGTCAGCGTGTCGTACAATGAGCTAAAAGAGGCTCAAACGCGACACCAATCCCCTTCCCCTTCCTATCTATTTCTTAGCTGTACTAACAGATACTATAAAACAAAAGGCATCTTTCAAATAGATAAAAAGTACTAATACATCAGCTTTAACAAGACTCTATTGAAGCCCCTTTCAGCTTTAATTCATGCCAGCGTCAATGTGTTAAGCGTTGGTATTGAAAGAGAATACCGTGCAATAACAGAAGACCATACATAGTAAGTGTTTACTGCGTGCTGCCCCCCCCCCTCATCCTCTGTGTACATTACAGATTCCTCTGTAAATAGCTTTCACTGCAGAGAGGAGGGGCGGGGGGGGGGGTCAGGCACTTGGCTTTACAATGTCCTAATGATTGACTCTGTCTGCACTGACTCCCTTCACTGAGAGGGGCTTCCTGCAGCCGGGATGCACCGTCTGTCTGCGTTACTGTCGGCCGGAGCAGAGACGCTGCGGTGATGGAACGGGACGGTTAGAGAAAGTATTTGTGAAATCAAATAAAGATGCATGTGATTCATTAGAGACCCTGAGAGCCTCGTAATGCTCTCTTCCAGACGCGAGTACAGGGACCGTTACAGGAGGAAACACATTAGCATGGACTGGTATGACTGATGGAGGAAGAGGAGGAAGAGGAGGAAACTGTGCAGAGGTCGTACAGAAAACATGAGGAGGGAGAAGTACCCAGATATTGAGTTAAAGTAGAAGTACTCGGATCTTGTTCTTGAGTAAAAGTAGAAGTACTCAGATCTTGTACTTGAGTAAAGTAGAAGTACTCAGATCTTGTACTTGAGTAAAGTAGAAGTACTCAGATCTTGTACTTGAGTAAAAGTAGAAGTACACAGGTCTTGTACTTGAGTAAAGTAGAAGTACTCAGATCTTGTACTTCAGTAAAGTAGAAGTACTCAGATCTTGTTCTTGAGTAAAGTAGAAGTACTCAGATCTTGTACTTGAGTAAAAGTAGAAGTACACAGGTCTGGTACTTGAGTAAAGTAGAAGTACTCAGATCTTGTACTTGAGTAAAGTAGAAGTACTCAGATCTTGTTCTTGAGTAAAGTAGAAGTACTCAGATCTTGTACTTGAGTAAAGTAGAAGTACTCAGATCTTGTACTTGAGTAAAGTAGAAGTACTCAGATCTTGTACTTGAGTAAAGTAGAAGTACTCAGATCTTGTTCTTGAGTAAAGTAGAAGTACTCAGATCTTGTACTTGAGTAAAAGTAGAAGTACACAGGTCTTGTACTTGAGTAAAGTAGAAGTACTCAGATCTTGTACTTGAGTAAAGTAGAAGTACTCAGATCTTGTTCTTGAGTAAAGTAGAAGTACTCAGGTCTTGTACTTGAGTAGAGTAGAAGTACTCAGATCTTGTACTTGAGTAAAGTAGAAGTACTCAGGTCTTGTACTTGAGTAAAGTAGAAGTACTCAGGTCTGGTACTTGAGTAAAGTAGAAGTACTCAGGTCTTGTACTTGAGTAAAGTAGAAGTACTCAGATCTTGTACTTGAGTAAAGTAGAAGTACTCAGGTCTTGTACTTGAGTAAAGTAGAAGTACTCAGATCTTGTACTTGAGTAAAAGTAGAAGTACTCAGATCTTGTTCTTGAGTAAAGTAGAAGTACTCAGATCTTGTACTTGAGTAAAGTAGAAGTACTCAGGTCTTGTACTTGAGTAAAGTAGAAGTACTCAGATCTTGTACTTGAGTAAAGTAGAAGTACTCAGATCTTGTACTTGAGTAAAGTAGAAGTACTCAGGTCTTGTACTTGAGTAAAGTAGAAGTACTCAGGTCTTGTACTTGAGTAAAGTAGAAGTACTCAGGTCTTGTACTTGAGTAAAGTAGAAGTACCAGAGTGTAGGAATACTCTGTCACAGTGAAAGTATTCTAAATGTTCCTCCAGTGAAAGTAGAAAGTACTCTCCTCTAAATGTACTTAAAGTAGCGACAGTAAAAGTAGTCATTGTCTGATTGGTCCATTTCAGAATAATATCTCTGATATGTTTTATAATGATTGATCATTAAAGTGTTCTCAGAGCTGGTAAAGGTGCAGCTAGTTTGAATGGCTTTGTATACTGCAGGGTAGCTGCTGGATATACTGCAGGGTAGCTGAGTGGGTCGAGGTCTGTGAGAGGATGAGGAAAGGGGGGGGTGGGGAAGGGTCTGTAGGAAATGCATGGAAACTAATCAGGGTCTTCCTGCGTCTCGGTCCGATATCTGCGGGGCTGAAGACAGGAAGGACTGTAAACTGTCTCCTTCTCTGGGAGTTCCTGAGAGTGTGCATAGCTGTATAATGAGGAGGGGCTTCGACAGGATATTCTGTTGGTGTAGGATCGCTCTCATTCTGCATGCTCGCTGGTGATCACGTTTGTAGTCCTTTGTGTACATGACATCCATAATATTTACACACAGAAATGGAGAAGGATGCTGTGATTGAAGCAGGTTCAATGACTCAGGGAGGCAGTTGAGTAAGGATTGTCTAACGTTGCATGTAACGCAGGAAGATTGCGAGGTAAAGAGCAGCACAGTTTAAAACTGGAAGGCCAAGGCTGTCGTGATTCTGCCTCTGTGAGCTGGATCCGCTCCAACATTTAATCAGCTCTACCTTGGCCTATGATACCATGTTTCACATAAATCTGGAGGTTATTTCAGCCGTAATCCTGCTGATGAAAGGACTCTCTCGGAGGCTGAAAAGTCGATTCAAAGAAGCAGAACAAATGGTGAACAAAAACACGAGTTATAAGCACTCACAAATAGTTTCTGGATACGTGCGTTACAGCTGATGTTTACACCAGGGGATGCTTGGTGATTCTTGAGTGGAAAGGCTGTTTACCTACTGAAAAGAAACCATGTATGCATGAATTAATTGCAAGGTTACCATCAACAAAAAGGCCTCTCTCTTTTGGTCGTAAAAGATGCATGATTCTGCCCCTTTGGATTTGGATCCGCTCCAAAATGTAATCAGCTCTACACAATAGTTCTGACAATTGGGAGTGTATTTTTTTGTGATCTTGCCGATTAAAGGACAAATAAACTTAACCGAAACCTCGTCGAAGGCTGAAGAGTCAGACCAAAGACGTAAACAACAACACGAGACATGAGGAGTGAGTTTTCCGAAGTAAATCAGTTGCAGTTGCCCCGTGTTTCATGAGAATCTGGCCTATGTTTTATCCCTAATCCTGCTGTAAACGAGACATTAGGAGTGAGGTTGCTCCAGTCAATGATTGTAGTTTGAAGATGGTGGTTCCTCAATGATTGCTATGGTTCTACAGCTGATGTTTACACCAGGCGATGCTAGGTGATTAAAGGGAGTTTCCGTCTCAGGGCAGAAAGTGAAATCTAAACACTGAAAATAAACCGTGTACGCATCATGTAATGGTTGGTCCCCCAAAGAGGACAAAATAGAACAGTCTAGAATAAATTTGCAGCATCTTTCTTAATGTACGTCCTCCCTCCTTTACGGGGTTGCATTAACAGCTGTTCTGTCATTTCTTTGGGTGGGTTTTGCAATGTTTTTCTGCACAAAATCAGCTCTTCATTCCCATTGTTGCTGAGGTGGCAGCAGAAATCCCTGAGCTGAGTCCTGGTGACTGTTTGGGGCGTCTCAACGTGGTTTTTCTGCCCGTACAGTAATTACCTCGAGGAGTTTGATACCTCCCCAGTAAGCCTGTCCTCAGAGGGAGGATATCTTCTACTTTTGAACCGTTTCTCTAGTGTTGAATGGCTGGATCATTCCACAGCTCTATTACAGAATCATGGAGCTCTCTGTGAAAATAAGTGAGCCTCGTTGCTCTTATTAGATTCTGTTGCTTTAAAGGATAACCTTGCACTAGTTGGTTGCAATCATGGAGATCTGCCCCCCCACCCTTCCTCTGATAATCCTGTGATAATCTCTCTGGGATTTTGTCTCCAGCTGTGGTGGAATATTGACTCCACCTTTCTAGATGTGTAACCCTGCACTTTCTGCAGCGATGCAACTCTTTACTCCAGTAGTATGTACTGAATATCAGCAGCTGAGCCAATTTATCCGTCCATCGTTTTAATAGCAGCTGGAGAAGAGATCAGGTAAACAAAACCTGCATAAACAGAGAGGTCTAGATCCATCCAGGCACTAATTAACGAGAGGAAACTCAGACTAAAAATCTATTGTAATCTAGTCTAATCTTTGATAAATTAGAAAACCTTTCTCTCTTGATTTGGTGAAGAATGTTTTAAGATACGGAACTCATTTTGTTAAATGTCCTCATTAGCACAATCATTCTAACGATGCGTGATCTCAGAAAGCTTTACCAAACCAATACAGGTTTGAGATTGAGATTAAAATTCTTTATTTTTCTTTCTTCCTCTTCCTCTTTCTGCCTTCAGTTTGATTTTATATTATGTGTTGGATGTTGGTGTTGAAACAGTTGTTCAATAAAGTGCCTGACTCCAGAAAAAATAGTCTTTATAATCATGAACGTCACCAAGCGCTCCGGTCCCAGCTGTGCGCGTCACTTTTTTGTGCAAATAAACAATTATTGGCACAAATGCACAGAACCGATCGGGTCTCTGGTACAGGTCGGGTACTGACTGGCCCCAGAGCCTGCTGCCTGTTGCCTGTACGTGTGTGTTGCAGGTCTTTGGATGGGGGGAGCAGAGTAGGCCAATCAGTCTAACTTGGGTCATCTGGCCAGTGCCCCGGGACCTCCCTCCCTGACTCCCACTGTCTCCTGGATCCCCTTGTCCCTTCACCCAGCCTGAATGTGTTCCTCTGATGTTAATAAATGTGAGGTCGTCCTCGCTTCACCCCAGCGTCACAAAAGGATCAAATCATACAGCACTTTGTAGCACTTTTGGGAATTGTTGGCCATACACATTTGATCATTATTGCACATCTGGCAAAGAGTTCTATGGTAAGGCTTGCAATAACAATTTTTACATTTGAAAAAGTGTTCTTCTATCCACTCTCCTCCACAGCGTGAGTTGAGAGAGGCTCAAATGCAACACCTCTTCTTCTAAATGTGAAATAGAAGGTGTTTCGTTAAGTTTCCCTCATCTTTTAACCTCTCAGACTTTGCTGGAAAGACGTGTTTTCTCTTAAATATAACTTTCATCCTTGGGATATTTTCTGTGTCAGAGACTCCCTTAAATCAATCAGACCTTGTGCATCATCACAGCATTACAGTGTGTATTCAGTCGTGCCACACACACTGAACTGTTTGCACTGAGCATACCGTGCAGCACAGGCCAATGGGAAAGGACTGGATTTAGGTTGAAAGCCTGATGGTAATCAAACTTATTTTTGATGCTGTATAAGTGGCTCCGTCCTTCAACACCACAGCTGGTAGGAGAGGAGACTCCTGGGAAATTATGTGAAGGGGGGGGGGGGGGGGCATGAGTGATTTTATTAATGTTATCTGAGAGCCAGACCTGTGTTGGTGTTTGACGGAGATCTGCCTGTTCCAATCTTATTTCTATCTCTACTTTAAAGAGTCCTCTCCTGCTGATGTTCAGGTGTATATCAGTATGTAGCGTCTCTACTTTAAAGAGTCCTCTCCTGCTGATGTTCAGGTGTATATCAGTATGTAGCGTCTCTACTTTAAAGAGTCCTCTCCTGCTGATGTTCAGGTGTATATCAGTATGTAGAGTCTCTACATTAAAGAGTCCTCTCCTGCTGATGTTCAGGTGTATATCAGTATGTAGTGTCTCTACTTTAAAGAGTCCTCTCCTGCTGATGTTCAGGTGTATATCAGTATGTAGTGTCTCTACTTTAAAGAGTCCTCTCCTGCTGATGTTCAGGTGTATATCAGTATGTAGAGTCTCTACTTTAAAGAGTCCTCTCCTGCTGATGTTCAGGTGTATATCAGTATGTAGAGTCTCTACTTTAAAGAGTCCTCTCCTGCTGATGTTCAGGTGTATATCAGTATGTAGTGTCTCTACTTTAAAGAGTCCTCTCCTGCTGATGTTCAGGTGTATATCAGTATGTAGTGTCTCTACTTTAAAGAGTCCTCTCCTGCTGATGTTCAGGTGTATATCAGTATGTAGAGTCTCTACTTTAAAGAGTCCTCTCCTGCTGATGTTCAGGTGTATATCAGTATGTAGTGTCTCTGTCCCGCCCCTTTAGCTTATCAATATCAACACTATTTTGAATGCTTGTACTGCTTGTGAAAGAGTGCTACTTCCACCTCTGCTGCTACATGTGAGATGTTCCCATGGTCTGTTAGCACCCCCGGCAGAACGCTGCTTATACGGTCCTTTTCTCCAACCCTCCTCCTTTTTCCTCCTCCCCGTTCATGTCATGCTCCGTTTGCAGACACGCAGTTTGAAGGAGCCATCAGATAGTGAGCTGTGGATGCTGCTGCACACGAAATGCTTTGTGGACTCCTGTTAGTCATTTAGCGGATCTCCACTTCTCTCCAGGGTCTCTGGTGTGTTTGAACACGGAGCGTAAAAGTGAGGAAATAGGTGAAGACAGCGCGGAGCCGGGATGCTTGATTCGGGACGTTTCGCTTTGAGAACAGCAGCAGTTATTGGTGAGTAAAATACTTTAACCTTAAAGCGTAGTATAAACCATCACCAAAGTCAGTTTTAAACCTTTAAACCAACTCAATTCCTTCTTATTACCGCTCGTGTTGACGCTGTCTTTGGACTATATGGTCATTAAAGACGTCATTTAGAGAAACGCAAATATGATACAACATACATTTCAATAAATTCAATGAAAGTCGGTCCGTTTTGTTGTCGCACAGAACATGGAGCAATACATGTTTTTAATGTGTGGCAATTAGCTAAAATAACCTTCTTTTTCTGACTGTAAGGAAAGTACAGGAAGGTTTAAAAATGAGTGTTTTTGTGCCATCGCGTCTTTACGCACAGAGCTGCATAATTGAAGCGGCTGAGAGCATCCATTAGGGGTGTCTCTCACATTGCTATTAAACGCTGGGCCATCGTTAAATGCCCCTAAATACTTTCCGTCCGTCTCTGTGTGCACATGTTACTCATTGAGACACAGCAGACCGCAGATCAGTTCGTTGTCTCCGAGCAGCAGCGAGACATTACAGCGGGTTAGATGACTGTATGGTGCTCTAATTGAATGTTGCGCGCGCGCGCACACACACACACACACACACACACACACACACACACACACACACACACACACACACACACACACACACACACACACACACACACACACACACACACACACACAGACGTCTTCTTGCATGCCAGTTCTCGTCAACAGATATTTCTCCAGTGTTTTTTTGTCATCTTTCTGCAGAAACTGAGGGTTTCGAAAAGCATGAGTCATGTTCAATTGAGTAATATTTATAGACAGAACAAACCCTTAAACCTGGATGGGTAATAAGAACAGTATTGTATTAATGCTACGTTATGCTTCTACTCTACTAGATATTTGAGAGTATTGTACTTTTTACTGCACTACATTTATTTTAACTTTTGGGGGTTTAGCCCTAGCAGACCATTAGCATCCACACAACACATTTCAAACCCCCCAAAAAAGAATAGAGCCTCTTCTAACTTCTTCCGCTGCTCTTGAATGCATCTGAATACAGAGTGTGTGTTTCCACGGGTCCAGAGTGATAATCAGATTTTAATTTGAAGGTGAGAAGTGAAATGAATACGGTGTGTGAGCAGCAGCCTGAAGAGGTACTTAATAGATGTGTGTGTCGACGCTGTGCGGTCCCTCTGGTGATGCTGAGCTCTCAGGTTCTGCACCAGAGCAGCAGAGGTTGAATTAAACCTTTGGGTCATGTACCAAAGTAGTTTAAACATGATGGAAAGTCCCGGAAAAAAAATTCAGCAAAGGAGAGAAAAACAAAGGAGGAGAAGAAAGGAGGAGAGCAGAGGAAACCGCCTCTCTTTAACTCTCAGAGTCCTGCGCCTACATGTGATCCTGACTTGTGATGTTCATTAGAGAATTGAGTTAGGTGTGTGTGTGTGTGTGTGTGTGTGTGTGTGTGTGTGTGTGTGTGTGTGTGTGTGTGTGTGTGTGTGTGTGTGTGTGTGTGTGTGTGTGTGTGTGTGTGTGTGAGATTTGGTTTACGCAGTTCAGTCTTCATATCAGCGTACCATCGCATCAGAGGAGTAACATGCTGCAGCTTCAGAGAGGATGCAGATATAGAAACACAAATCAGAACTCAGAAACATCTGCAGGAAACATGAGCAGCGTTTACTAAAAGCTACAGAAACCAAACACAACGGAGACCAGGGGACACAAAAGAGAGACGCACACAGCTGGAGACCAGGGGACTCTAAAGAGAGACGCACACAGCTGGAGACCAGGGGACACTAAAGAGAGACGCACACAGCTGGAGACCAGGGGACACTGAAGAGAGACCACACACAGCTGGAGACCAGGGGACACTAAAGAGAGACGCACACAGCTGGAGACCAGGGGACTCTAAAGAGAGACGCACACAGCTGGAGACCAGGGGACACTAAAGAGAGACGCACACAGCTGGAGACCAGGGGACACTAAAGACAGACGCACACAGCTGGAGACCAGGGGACACTGAAGAGAGACACACACACAGCTGGAGACCAGGGGACACTAAAGAGAGACGCACACAGCTGGAGACCAGGGGACTCTAAAGAGAGACTCACACAGCTGGAGACCAGGGGACACTAAAGAGAGACGCACACAGCTGGAGACCAGGGGACACTAAAGAGAGACGCACACAGCTGGAGACCAGGGGACACTAAAGAGAGACGCACACAGCTGTTTGGAGCTTCTTGCAGCGCTTCTTTCATGAATCACTTTAGTAAACGCTGCTCATGTTTCCTGAAGTTGGTGAAGGTGTTTCTTCATTTGCATCATGTCTGAAGATGAACCCTGTCAGCCACATCACAACGAGTCCTAGTGAGCCTGCTTTCTGATATCAAGGATAGGGAATCAAACAGCTCTCCATAGTCGGCCTGCTAAAGAACGACATCCCTGCAGTAGTCAACCTACGAAATCGTCCCAACATCAGAGGTTTTCTCTCTCCATATTTCTCGAGACCATCAGAAGCCCTCTCAGTAAATCATCACCCTCACATGGAGGAAGCTTAGCTCCTCGTCCTTCACCCGGCTGCTGTAATGTATCCTGAGCTACAGGAGTTTGACCTCCGTCGGGTTACTGCGGGGGTAGAGACCCTCTCCCTCGTCTCCATACTGGGAGAGGGCGTGTTGTGCTATGGGAGCCTCAAAGGCCCACATGTGGTTATTGTAGTGGCAGCGTTTAATCTGGATGAATTCCTAACGGAGATGGGGCTACAGGTGGTTTGAGTTTGGCGCTGCAGAAGAGAGGAACATCTGGATCCAATCAGGGGCATAAAACACAAGAGAAATCCTGAGAGCTGAAAGTCAATCATTACAGGTTCAACTGTCTTCATCAGTTAGTCTAAATGTGGGAAGAAAATACCAAATACAGCAGAAATTATACGTGTATTAATCCATTAATATATAACCAGTATTTATTATAGATTAAGTGGGGAAAAAATGACAGAAATTCACCTCAAATTTATCGATTCTCAGAAATAGATATTATTTAGAAGTGAATATTTTTGAGTTTTGGTTGGACGAAACAAGACATTTGATGTCCCTTTTGACCCAATGAACAATTATTGGCCATTAAAAGCCTATACAACAACTACGTTTGGATTCATTGGTTTTGAAAATCAATGTAAGTAGCTCTCCTTGTAAAAAAAAGCCCCCGAAAAATACTTCATTCACGGTGATTTCTAACTGGGAAAAGGGTTGAAGATGCTCACTACTCACAGCAAAGAGACATGTTTAAATGAATGTCATCATGGATTCAACTATCTGTGTTTATATATATTAAAATGTAGATTATTATCAGCATTAATCATTTAGCTCATAAAATATCAGAATGTGGAACAAACCCAACATACTTTCTGCCTCTCCTCTCGTTGTTCAGTCCTGTCTTAACATACAGGTACATATTTAACTGTAAAGGTGGTCAGAATATCAGCTACATGTTCCTTAGTTATATATTCAACGTCTTCGTAGCTACAGAAACGTAGAGAGGGAATGCAGACTCTTAACATCCCTTTCTGCTTTTTCTTCACATGTTTCATGTTCCAGAGTAGAAGGGGATTCATTCAAAGCTGAGAGGCCAAGAGGATATAGATCAGACACTAAAGCTCTCCGTCATTAGTAAATCGGCTCGGATTTTGCAAGAACTGTCAGTCATTTCTGCATCTTTGATATCTCTGCTTTGGACCAGGCATGTGTTGCTGTTGTCCGACGTGATGCTGCTGTTCAAGGCCCTTCTCTCACCATAGTTTGAGTATAAATGTGTGTTAAAAGGCCAAAACAGAGCACAGCTGTTTGCTCTGTAGGTACTTGAGATTGCGGGTAAACAGGAGAGATACTAAGTTCAAAGCAAAGCAAACCTCTCGAGGATATTTTAGAGATGTTGTTTTTGGTTGAAATATTTATATTAGCATCATAGCTAACAGGCGTGTTTTTGAGGGGTGACTGGGAGAGATGGACTAGCAACCTGATTGGCTGACGCCGAGCAAAGTGCACGTGCTGGATTGTATGGTTTAACCGAGGCCTGGATGTAGGAAGCTCGGTAGGCCGGTACCCGTGTCACCCTACTAACGTTTGCTTCTTTAAAACCCCTCATTAAGATTTAGCTGAATAAAGCTTGTCTCAATCTTTGCTGAGGTAAGATCAGGATTCTGATCTGATGAGAATGACTTCTCATTTTGCTCTTACGGTAGATCTGTATTTCATGTGGTGGAGGTGCAAGTTTTCACACTTGAGGCTGTGTGCCGCACTTTGACACCTACCTCATTCTGTGTATGTCTTGTTTAATGTGTCCAACTCTGCGCCTGAGATAAAGAGACTGAAGTTCATCCCAGCAGAGAAGCGTCAGTAAACTCATCACACAGATAAAAACCTGTGACAGAATACTTGTTTGAGACCAGAGGCTTTCACAAAACATCCTGAAGCTTAAAAGGAGTTTTTTAATTGGAAGAATTAGGAGAAACTTCTATACAATAAGAGGTGGTTCAGTCCTTTCAGTCCTGAAGTCAATGGGGCGTTCAAGTGCTCCTTGGATATTCCCGTTTCCTCAGTTTTGAAGTTGTTTTTCATGAAGTTTAAGTGGAAAAATATGAAAGCAGCAAATCAGATGTGTATTTTATCACTCAGGGCTTCATGTTAAGGGAGGCTGTGGCTCAGTGGGTTAGTGCGCTGATCAGGGGAGCTCTGGTTCAACCCCCACGGCAGCCAGCATGTCGTTGAGTCCCAAATTGCTCCTGTTGGGATTGTGCACAATAAATTGCTTTATTTTAAAGTGTCTGAGAAGTGACATGTAATTTAAAGTATATATCAAATGTTGTTCAGTACATCTTTCCAAGACACCTGAATACATCGCAAGCGCCCCTTCATGCAATGTTAAAAGAAAGTAAAACATAACTTTCAATCTGCCCCAAAATTCAGATCGTGAGAGTAGTTTTCTGTAAACCTGCTGCAAAAACAAGCTAAAACATAAATTCCCAAAATTTTTAAAACCATAAATTGATTTTAAAAGCATAATAAACAACAGAATTACTGACATGATGTGTCTCATATGTCCATTAGTGCACATTAAATCATTACAGGCTGCTATTGACATGTAGAATAAGCAGATTGCATGGCGTCTGCTGGATAAGGGAGTGAAAATTGTACGATATGTGGAGTTATGACTTACAAAAATAGGATTTGGCACACACACACTGATGTCATGGCATGGTTTTTTATGTCAGAATTGTTTGTACATAATTTCCTCGGATGCTATCGAAACAGAAACGAGGTTAGCTCAGGCCAGGAGACTTTTTTCTTGTGTGTCAGAGGTCGGTCACCTTGAATGAGAGGAAACGCTGCTGAGAAATGAAGAGGATGCAGATCTGAGTTTCTCTATCACCTGTAGCGGGAAGCAAACAGGAAGACAGTCTGCTCTGCTGACCTGCGAGCGCCGAGGCTTCAGAGAAAACAAACAGACATTCAGATGAAGGGGCAAAGGCAGGAACATGTCATGATGGCAGAGGTAGAGCTGGGTGTACTGCCTCAAATCTCATCACAATATATGTCACGTCGTATCTCAACGTTTCCTCAGCCATCTATCATGCTTCCTCTCGAGCTGATTGACCTTTTTCTAGGAAACATATGAGCACATCTCTGGTAAAAACAAGCTGTTTCTGCATGATTCTTTTGTAGAGAAACTACATTTTAAAGATCTATCGAGTGTAGGTTGACTGAGAGTCTCTATAGAATAGAATCGGAGGATGAAACCCTCTTTATTAGTCACATACATGCACACAGCAGAGCACACACAGTGAAATTAGTCCTCTGCATTCTCTAGTCGATGTAAAGCCAAGTTGAATCAGAAATCAAATGTATTATCTGATGTAGTGATGTTAAGATGAACAAATAAGAGTGTACAAAAACTCTTCTTTCAGGGAGTTCACAAACGTCATCTTCCGTTAGTCAACACAGCCTTTTTGCATGATTTGCATATAGAGTTAAGTGGCACAGGACTCGTGCATGAAGGGGTGACAGGAAGTAGCATTCTGCAGATACAGGCCAATCAGACGGGCACATGAAACTCGGATACAGATAAACAGGAAATAGGCAGGGTTGCATCTTCACCACTAAACCCCCCGATGACCCCAATTTATAAGAATTCCTGCATCAGTTACAGAGAATTCAGAGATGAAGGAAGTCTTCACATCTATACGCATGTGAAAGTATTCCAGTATGCGGTAAATGGAGTACTTTTACTCCACTACCTTTATTTAATCCCTTTAGTTGCTAGGCAGATTAGGATTATTGATGGTAAATATAATCTCCCTTAAATTATTATTCCTACACTCTGGTACTTCTACTTTACTCAAGTACAAGACCTGAGTACTTCTACTTTACTCAAGTACAAGATCTGAGTACTTCTACTTTACTCAAGTACAAGATCTGAGTACTTCTACTTTACTCAAGTACAAGATCTGAGTACTTCTACTTTACTCAAGTACAAGATCTGAGTACTTCTACTTTACTCAAGTACAAGATCTGAGTACTTCTACTTTTACTCAAGTACAAGATCTGAGTACTTCTACTTTACTCAAGTACAAGACCTGAGTACTTCTACTTTACTCAAGTACAAGACCTGAGTACTTCTACTTTACTCAAGTACAAGATCTGAGTACTTCTACTTTCACTTAAGATCTGAGTACTTCTACCTTCACTTAAGATCTGAGTACTTCTACCTTCACTTAAGATCAGAGTACTTCTACCTTCACTTAAGATCTGAGTACTTCTACTTTCACTTAAGATCTGAGTACTTCTACTTTCACTTAAGATCTGAGTACTTCTACTTTCACTTAAGATCTGAGTACTTCTACTTTCACTTAAGATCTGAGTACTTCTACTTTCACTTAAGATCTGAGTACTTCTACCTTCACTTAAGATCTGAGTACTTCTACCTTCACTTAAGATTAGGGATGCACCGGATCCTGATTTTTAAGATCCTGCCGGATACCGGATCCACTGCTTAAGATACTGCCGGAACCGGAACCGGAACCGGATCCTACTCGGATCATCAGCTAGTACATTATAATGCAGTGAAAACCACTTTACAGTTCATTACTTCATTTCCTTTCCTTAACAGATGAAACATACGCAATAACTTCTAACATTATCTATTTTATTTCAATAGTTACTTGGAACACACCGCTGAAATGTGCAGCTTAACGTCATTTGTGTACAGGCTTATTGTTCAACTTCTGTTCAATAGTGGTCTGAGTACCACTCTGTGACTGTGCTGCTGTGGTACCTGTAGCCTCACTGACGTTAGACTCGGCCTTGCACAACTCATACTCCGTTGGATGCTTTGCACGGAGATGTTTAAACAGCGGAGATGTTGAGTAGTGTCTAGTGTCTTTACCTCCACGAGCCAAATTTGTACTGCAAAGCTTGCATATCGCGCGACTTGAATCTCCCTCTTTCAGTTCAAAGTACTGCCATACAGCACTTTTTCGGCTCAATGCATCCATTTCCGCCGACGACTGCTAGCACAATGGAGGTTATCTTCTTTAAACATTTAACGACGTAATCACGTTGTGCGTACGTGCTGTAGGATCCGGTCCGGTTGGGGCACCGGGTCCGGCAGTAACCGGACCTCGTCAAAAACGCCACTATCCGGCAAAACCGGACCCCGGATCCTGGATCCGGTGCATCCCTACTTAAGATCAGAGTACTTCCATTGATAGCATTTTTTGCCGTCCTATAAAAAGGCTCTTCTTTGTGAGTTTGCCAAATGTATTCTTGGCACAAAGGCTTCATGTGTAAATATAATTGCAATCAGGCATAAAAAGAGACAAATTGCCCTCAGCTGCAAATCTGTAAGGGCTTCAATATCATCAGCACAATATGTTTTGTGAATCAGACTTTTAGAAGGAACAGCATTTATGGTGCTTTCATCGTACACAACGCACTCTTGGTGATTCTGTGTTCTCCGTGCAGAGGCAACATGTACTCTCTGTAACTGTAGTTGCAATAAAACAGAAAAAAGCAAATTTGCACTGAGCTGTAAAACTTTGTGTCATAAATGCAACAGGTTTTTTGGAACAGGCCCTTAGAGCAGACTGAGAGTGAATGCAAAGGATGCACAATTGCACATTTTCTGGTAACTATGATTGCAATTTGATGCAAAAAAAAGGGGTAAATTGCACTCAACTGCAAAACGTGACGGGTGTGTTTGCAGTCTTAAACCATTGGTGCAACATCTTGTCTGAATCAGGCCCTTACAGCAGACAGAGAGGATGCACGATTGCAAAAAATGTTAAACTATAATTACAAAAAAGGGGCAAACTGCCCTCAGCACTTGGTTGCTGTCAACTCGTCCCATACTTTCTGTTTATCCTCAGTCTTCTTCACACAGTTAAAGACAGAGCTGTAGCGTGGCAGTCGAACCTTATTTCCTCATGGTATAATTTGCAAAAGTGAATGAGGTCTTTCCTCTGTGTATTAGAGACGACTGTCACTAAAACACACGGCAGGGCTCGGTTCAGCCGCAGAACTGAGTCATCGTTGAATCATTATGTTTCCGTCGCTGCAGACAGCGAAGTGAGAGAAAAATAAAAGACAAACCAGGAGTTGCCAAGGTGAAACCCGGGCCAAAGGCTCCCTGCTCCATGACGGCAGAGCCTTATGGGTTTAACATGCTTACCCTCATTCTTAAAACCCGGGGACATAATATTTACATCTGTTCCTGTTCTATGTGAGCGGGTCTGTCTCCACCGAGTGTTTGCAGTCCTAATCGGGCTGTAAGTGGCCACTAAACTGGAAAACAAACACTGTAGTGAGATAAGTGCAGAATAATCCCCGACAACACACACACACACACACACACACACACACACACACACACACACACACACACTTTGGAGAGAAACTGATATCCTTCAGAAGAGAGCGTGGAGCAAACGTCTGGACGCTGTGAAGGTGCGAGACTGCGTGTCGGGTCAGTTTACGCAGGTCTTAACCCCGGAGCGGGTCGAACCACACACAGACACACACATGTGTAAACACACCGGACACATAAAGGCACCGGCATGTGTTTCACACTTCGTCACCACTTTTCCTCAGATTGCTACAATTTCAGGAGCATCCTCTTAACCCCATTAACCCTTATTGAAGAAAAAGTCAGAAATAAAATATCAAATAAATAGTATGACAGATATATTTAAAAAAGAGCACAAATAAATTGCAAAACTAATAAATATATATCAAAATATATATTTATAGAAAGGTGATAGTACATCGATAGTATACATAGATATATTTATAGGAGCACAATAAGTTAATAAAATGAAACCTGTTATTTTATGATTGCAGTTTGTATATCAACTTACTGCGTTTCTTTAAATATGTATTATCTACTTTAGTATTTCATGACTTTTAATATATTTATTATTTTTGCCCTTTTTTTACATTAACTTCTTTAAATAAATGTATGATTCTATTTATTTCATATATTGTCTTGATTTCCCCCTGAGATTACCCTTCAGATTTAGCTGCTGCAGTTGCATGCTTCTGCAGATTCCCCGTTGACTTTATTCCTCTCTTTCTCTCCAGTCTGCCACACCATCATGTCCACAGATTGTGTGTGTGTGTGGAGGGGTGGGGGTGGGGGGGGTGGGGGAGAGGGGGTGGTATTCACCGTGACCTCTGGCGCTGCACAGTTGTTGTGAGGCATCAGGGGCAAAGAGCGAGGCGTCGGGGGGGAGAATGCATTATCTCCAGTCAGAAAAAAACAAGGAGAGAAAAGTGCAGAGGTTAAAGAGAGTGGAAAACCACTGCTTCTGTTTTCTAAAAAGAGAAGAGGGTTAGTCACCACCGCAGGTTTTCACTTCTTCTAATAGAGGTTAACCGGAACCGGGTCACTCATTAGTCCCACAGTATGTAGAGTCTCTACTTTAAAGAGTCCTCTCCTGCTGATGTTCAGGTGTATATCAGTATGTAGAGTCTCTATTTTAAAGAGTCCTCTCCTGCTGATGTTCAGGTGTATATCAGTATGTAGTGTCTCTACTTTAAAGAGTCCTCTCCTGCTGATGTTCAGGTGTATATCAGTATGTAGAGTCTCTACTTTAAAGAGTCCTCTCCTGCTGATGTTCAGGTGTATATCAGTATGTAGTGTCTCTACTTTAAAGAGTCCTCTCCTGCTGATGTTCAGGTGTATATCAGTATGTAGAGTCTCTACTTTAAAGAGTCCTCTCCTGCTGATGTTCAGGTGTATATCAGTATGTAGCGTCTCTACTTTAAAGAGTCCTCTCCTGCTGATGTTCAGGTGTATATCAGTATGTAGTGTCTCTACTTTAAAGAGTCCTCTCCTGCTGATGTTCAGGTGTATATCAGTATGTAGTGTCTCTACTTTAAAGAGTCCTCTCCTGCTGATGTTCAGGTGTATATCAGTATGTAGAGTCTCTACTTTAAAGAGTCCTCTCCTGCTGATGTTCAGGTGTATATCAGTATGTAGTGTCTCTACTTTAAAGAGTCCTCTCCCGCTGATGTTCAGGTGTATATCAGTATGTATTGTCTCTACTTTAAAGAGTCCTCTCCTGCTGATGTTCAGGTGTATATCAGTATGTAGCGTCTCTACTTTAAAGAGTCCTCTCCTGCTGATGTTCAGGTGTATATCAGTATGTAGAGTCTCTACTTTAAAGAGTCCTCTCCTGCTGATGTTCAGGTGTATATCAGTATGTAGCATCTCTACTTTAAAGAGTCCTCTCCTGCTGATGTTCAGGTGTATATCAGTATGTAGCATCTCTACTTTAAAGAGTCCTCTCCTGCTGATGTTCAGGTGTATATCAGTATGTAGAGTCTCTACTTTAAAGAGTCCTCTCCTGCTGATGTTCAGGTGTATATCAGTATGTAGAGTCTCTACTTTAAAGAGTCCTCTCCTGCTGATGTTCAGGTGTATATCAGTATGTAGTGTCTCTACTTTAAAGAGTCCTCTCCTGCTGATGTTCAGGTGTATATCAGTATGTAGTGTCTCTACTTTAAAGAGTCCTCTCCTGCTGATGTTCAGGTGTATGTCAGTATGTAGTGTCTCTACTTTAAAGAGTCCTCTCCTGCTGATGTTCAGGTGTATGTCAGTATGTAGTGTCTCTACTTTAAAGAGTCCTCTCCTGCTGATGTTCAGGTGTATATCAGTATGTAGCATCTCTACTTTAAAGAGTCCTCTCCTGCTGATGTTCAGGTGTATATCAGTATGTAGCGTCTCTACTTTAAAGAGTCCTCTCAGCATAAACGTCTCTTTTATTTGGCGTTGGAGTTTGTTTTGGGTGTAGTTTGATTCCGTTAATGTAAAACAGGATCTGGAATCACTTCCTTGCATTTAGCCAGTGAGTGCCAATCAAGACCCCCTAACGAGCTGCCAGAAGAAACACACAACTTTCACACACATACGTGTTTTTCCTGCTGAGTGCTGATAGCCTCAGATTGTGGTGTGTGTGTGTGTGTGTGTGTGTGTGTGTGTGTGTGTGTGTGTGTGTGTGTGTGTGTGTGTGTGTGTGTGTGTGTGTGTGTGTGTGTGTGTGTGTGTGTGTGTGTGTGTGTGTGTGTGTGTGTGTGTGTGCTGCATCTGTGCACCAGGCCTTCCCCCGCCATTACTCTCCCAGCTATCCATCATACTGGCATCACACGGGGAGCAGCGGCCCGGGGCGACGTCTTCACATTAACCCCTGGAACAAGAGGCAACGTTTCCCATGATGCTCGTCTCACAGTCACAAGTATTATGGGATACATTTATCCTATCCCCTTTACACCACACCTCAGAGAGGACATTTTGACTTTTGTTTGAGCTGTAATCGCGACTCAAAGTGTTTTAACGTGGCGTAGCTGCTTACCTACAGGAATGAGAGACGTGTTCGTTGTTTCACAGGCAACAGCAGGAGGGGCAGAGTGAATGCCAACAGCAACATTTCACAACATGTTTCCCAGGATTATACACTTCATTTTACACGTGCAGGATGCTTTAGAATCTATATATGCAAGCTTGTGAAACCCTGAACACATCCTGATGCTGGAACAGCTTTAAAGGCTGCATCTCTCTTCCGTAATATCTGCATGGAAAGAGAGCTGGATGACGTCACTCCTTCTTCCACAAACTGTGATTGGCTTTGGCATTAATTGTTCAGGAAGGAACCGAAGTTTTAGAGGTTATTAGATTTACATTTTTGCCTCTGAGAGTCCTCCTGCACGATGTGTTCCTTCACTGTTCTCGAGTAGCCTTGCAGAAGCAAAACATGGAGGGGAGTGTGTGTGTGTGTGTGTGTGTGTGTGTGTGTGTGTGTGTGTGTGTGCTCAGAAACCCAGTTCCACCCTAAAATGGACATGTCTTGTATCTGTTTTCACATCTCTTCTTGGAGCTCAAACTCCCAGTAAACCGGAGAGTTTTGCCTCTATGTAAAAGAAACTCACCAAGAAAAACCAGCACTGGCTTTTGGTGTTTGTTATGTACATCTTGTGTGATTTATAAATGTACCTTTTGCTTCTATATTTATCCGCCTGAAGGGAGAAATCGCGCTCACTCTGACTGGTTTCTCCAGAGCTGCGGATACCCCAGCTTTTAATAACACTGTGTCGCGATTCGAAGCTTATAATTGTATGTTTTTCCCTCTTAAACGCTCTTCAGCAAGTGATATATTTACAAAACATCCCCTACTATCAATTATATTACTTATATTTGACACCATGATCCACAGTAAACACACATTTTTGCATTTTTCTGGAGAAAGATGGGTGTGAACAAGTCAGGCTAACAGTTTGCATCCGCTTCCACTCTTTATGCTAAGCTAGGCTAATCAAGAATCGTCTCATCTCATCTGACTTCAGGGGGAATAAAGCTATTTCTTCTTTTTCTTAAAGATAAAAGCTGCAAGTAAGTTTACAGTAGTTGATGTGGTTTCCAGCCTCTCAAATATCTATTTTATCTTTATTTTATTTGTTTTAAATCACAATAATTGAGCATTTTTAACATTTGAAAGACTTTGAACTCAGAAAAGTGTTGCACTATTCCTTCAAAAGCAAGATCTTTTTCCTAGCCCTGATGCATAAAACAAAACCACCACAAAGTTTATATATTCACTGGTTTTTCCTATCATTTAAATGCATCGATCCAGGTAAACAGCAGACAGTGAGCTTTATGCACTGTGGATGGTGCAGATCAATGTGAAGCTGTCTGCTAAGTGGGAGTCTGGCTCCAAGCCTTAGTATCACTTAATTATTAAGAAAACACCGCCTGGCACTTTGTAAAACTATAATTAGAGTATAACAGCTGCAGTGCATGTCATTTAAAGTAAGAAGCAGTTATTATAATGTTGAAATTGCTGCGTATATTCAGGAAATTGTGAGGACAAACTGCACGGCCTTTGCCCTTGTTCATCGTCTTCCCATTTGTTTTCCTAAAAGTTCCTATTTGTCTTCCCTGACTTTGCAAAATAAACGCTCGCTGATGTTTTAGGAGTTGTAGGAGTCCGGAGTTTACCCACCGGCTCACCGTCGGAGTATCCGAGGCGTAGCTTGATTATTGATTCTGCAGGAAGGTCGTGCTTTGACCCCTCGAGGTGTATTTTTAGTTCCTCCAGAGGTGTTTGATGTGTTACAGCTGCTGCCTTCATGTTAAAACGGTCCTGATCAGCACATTTAACAGACATGTCTGCAGCGGGGACGACAGTGTCAGCCGCCTCTGCAGCAGAATACCCACTGAATGTGTGGGTGGGGGGGGGGGGGTGGGGGATGAAAGCTTTGACAAGCGCCTGGAGGGATGATGTCATGTGCTGCATGTTTTCTGCACGGCGCTCCAGAGGATACATCTGGCCGGGAATCTGACACTGTGTTCGCTCAGTGAAGGAAAGGATGCACGTGGAGACAAAGATGAATGGAGGAAATGTGGAGCTCTTCAGGGAGGAGACTTATTGTACGGGTGGAGGAGAGGAAGCTGATTGAGTTGTGTGAAGGAGAGGATTTCTATGAAACTGTCGGATAGACTGCCGTGACATTTTGAGCATGCTGCTGTCCCCCAGGATGCACTGAAGCTTCCCTTTCTGCAAGTCAAACTTCATATTGAAAGTGAAGTGAACAGTGACAGTACCGTATTTAAGTATAGCTTTGTAGGCTTTTCACAACAGAAGGATGTTGCTCTTCCAACGATAGGCTTGTGCAAAGGTGCTTGATCCAGTATTTTAAGATGATGTATAAATGACTACATCTGCAAGACATCAGGGGCAACTGTCTGCAGATGTGCCACACTTTCGACATGCAGCTCAAATTCATCTGAAATGTGTGCAAGATGGTGCTGTATGTGAAGTGGGACCAGCATGTTGATGTTGTCCTTTTGTCCTACATGCATACTGATTATAGACTTTTCTCCATCATGCTGCAGCGTTTCCTTTCTGTGTCTCCCTCTGACTTTTAGACATTTGGCCTCTTCTGTTCCCCTGTGCGTATGTAGACAGAATCACGCCTTCATTCCTGACCTCCCGTGGCCACCTCACTCCCACGTATACTGAGCTTTGGCCGAGGAATGATCAGCAGGGAGAAAATCTAATTAAAGTCAGCAGAGCTAAAAAAGAAAGTCAGAAATTGAGAAAAACTGATCAAATAAAAGTAAAAAAAGTCATAATTAAGTCGATGTCCTACCTTTCTCAGTTTTATCTCATGTTACAGTGAATACGTTTGTTTTTGTGACTGAAACGAAGAGTTTAAATACATCACCTACTTAACTTTGATGAAGTTTTAACATTTCAGACTCCAAACGACTATTTAGTAATTGATTCTCAGCCTTATTTTAGTCTGTAATTTGCGTTGACTGTAAGATGAAACTAAATTCTATGCAAATCCATCCAAAAGTTGTGGAGAAGCTTCACTAAAAGTCGAACCTGAAAATCTGGAGGCTTCGTTCTGCAGGAATGTGTGTGAGAAGATTTCCCGCCAATCAATCCAATAAATGTCCAGAAATTCTGGATCAAAAAGGTCTGGACCTACCGATGAAATGCCAAGCCGCTTACACATCTAAAAACCTCTTCTTCTCCCCCAGTAATGGAGCATTAAATCAAAGGTGCTTAGAGCTGGTAAAGACAAACGTTTGTATATCTGGAAATACTTTAGTTTCATAACAGACTCATCTTACTGACTCTGGAGATCCAAAACTGACTAGAAAACTACTCAATTCCCATGCATGGCAGCGGAAGTGTCCCATTACACTGAGCAGGATTAGGCCTCTCGTGTTCCTCTGTGCATCTGAAGACAGCTGATGAAATGCAATCTAGAAATCATTGCAAACACGCCTGTAATTGTGCCCTTCGTCCGTCAACATCCTGCAGATTGGCTGGTAATTAAGTGGCTGCAGAAGGTCTGATGAGAATATTAAAGAGGGTCAAATGAGCGAAGCTACCAAAGTCAGAAGTGTGGACAGTGTTGGAGCACTAAAGGAGAAGAACACGGCTGAAGAATAGACGGTGAGACAAGGGTAGAGGGGAAGAAAGAAGGGCAGTTAAGCAGAAAAATGTGTAAAGATGAAAGAACAAAGGAGAGAAATCTGGAAATATTTGAGTTTCATAACGTGCCTGCAGACATGCCGGTCGTTAAGCGGCAGCACATGGTGCAGGAAGAGCTGGGTCACACTCACAGCTCTCCTCTCTTTGCTCCTCTCTGAACCTGAACATCATGCAGAGTTTGTTTACTCGCTTTAATTCCAGCGTGCTCGTTCGTTTGGGAACAACAGCTGATTGAGTCTCTTAACGAGCGTTGGATGATAGAGGGCATGTGACGGATGAGCAGGTGCAGGCGAGGCGTGTTTTTACTGCAGCTTTGAAGCCACAGGTGCTGACTGGGCTCTGTTTTATAGGTGTTTTGATGCGTTGCAGGCCAACAGGTGCTGATCTGTGCCGCGCCATCGCTCGGTTAGACTCTGTTCACACGTTGTTCTGGTTTGAAGTACTGTAGCAGGGTTTAATTGTGGGTTAGTGTGGCCGACTGACTGCCAGGATCAATCAGGAGCACAGGGAGCTGACCACAAACAGACTGCTTGTTTATTTGTCGGCTGTGAGACAATTTAGATGTTTCCCCATGATAAGCGATGACATACATGGACTGTTTTGTATCTCCTGCTCGTCTTTTTTCGATCAAAAACAAGAGTTTAAAGCTCTGGGAGGAAGTACGTGGTGCATGAACACAGTGCTTAACTAACATTTGGATGTGTTGCATCGTAAAGAGGACATTTTCTGCTCTTTCTCAGGTTGATATTGCATTTTGTGCCTCTTCTGTGACATGTTAGCATCTATATCGTATGTTTAAGGAGTGTGGGACTTTAGATTTTCATTGCCAACTAGGGTGCAGCTGTTGTGCACATGATATTAAAGCCTTTACATCTTTCAATCGAGGGCTGCATCAACTATCCAACTAACCGATTAGAAGATTTCCGGAAAAGAAATCCCCAATTATTGGATTTCTTTCAAGCAAAAATGCCAGAAATTCCAGTTTTATATCAAAGTGAATATCTCTGGTTTGTTTGACTGGAAGTTAGAGTTTAAATACATAATTTCTGACATTCTGACAATTTCCTCACATTTTAGACCCCAAACGACTCTTTAGTACGTTACTTTTAGCCTTACTTTAGTTTATAATTTGCGTCGTGAACTCATGATGTTGAGTGTACGATGAAGGCATGAAATAAATGTCATGCAAATCCATCCAATAGTTGTGGAGAAGCTTCACTGAAAGTTGAACCTGAGTCTGAAGGCGTCGTTCTGCAGGAATGTGTGTGAGAAGATTCACGCCAATCAATCAAATGACTCTCCAGAAATTCTAGATACAAAAGTTCTGGACCTTACCATGAAATGCCGAGCCGCTTACACATCTAGACACCCCCCCCCCCCCCCCCCACCGTGATGGACAGATTTATAGACAGATCCTTGAGAGGCTCATGAGAGGACTTCCATCCACAGAGAGAGGAGACACTTATCGGTTTACTGGGCACATGTTCACAAAAACTGGTCACTGGTTTTGATTCAGGCAGAGCAGGGAGACCACAAATACAGCAAAGTAAGACTGGTTTCATTCAGACAAAGAAATATCATTGAATTCCTGTAACTGATAACTTTGAGGAGTTCCTGGAGAGTTTTTATTTATTTTTAACCTGTATTTAATTACATTTTTCTCACAATTGTTGTTACTTTAATGTCAAAACATGAATAAATAAAAATCATAAAAAACTTTATGCATCAATAATATTAATAAATAATATTAATAAATAATATTATTCTTATATATTAATATTATTTATTAATATTAATAAATAATATTAATATTATATATTAATATTATTTATTAATATATAAGAATAATATTAATATTATTTATTAATATTATTTATTAATATTATTTATTAATATTAATAAATAATATTAATAAATAATATTAATCTTATATATTAATATTATTTATGGATACATTCTGAAAAGGGTTACCATTCCTCACCCAAAAACAATAATGTCTATAAAATAATACAAATAAAAATGATTTCTATAAATAATAATAATTATAATTATTAATAAAATAATTATAGTAATAATAAAAAGTAATCAGGTTAAATTCATATTGTGCTACTAAGATTAAGACTGATTACTTTTTGTTTGCAGGTAATTAGTAGTTTGAGTACATTTGTAAAGTCCCAGTCCTTCACGTAAAAGCCCATCTTAAAAAGTGGTCTTATTAAAGTGATTTAAGGATCAGACGGTAAACCCAGGAGACGCAGACAGAAGACGTCCTGTGATTCACCGCCCAGCTCAGCGTGACTCTGAACTGTACTTGAGCTCTGCAGTGATGAACGCTAAAGGCCCGGCTGGCCTGAAGCCATCTTAAATCACTTAATTAACTCTGTGTGTGTGTGTGTGTGTGTGTGTGTGTGTGTGTGTGTGTGTGTGTGTGTGTGTGTGTGTGTGTGTGTGTGTGTGTGTGTGTGTGTGTGTGTGTGTGTGTGTGTGTGTGTGCGTGCACCTGTGGCTTTGCAGGGATGTCTATAATCAGGTTAATAGGAACAGGAAATGGAGCTTCTCTGAGAGATGGGGAGCAGAGGAAGTGCAGAAATGAGCGAGGGAGGAACGGGGGGATAATATTTCTTGGCTGGGATTCCTGAGTATGACTCTGCAGCTCTGTCTCTCTCTGTTTCCCTGTCTGTCGGGGGGAGTAAAGAGCTTAATCTGGTCTGAACTCTACGGGATGATGGTCTGAATATGACTGCATGATGACTGGCAGCAGAGGGTTTTTATAAGTCCAGGGGGAGGGGCTGCTGACAGACCCTGCTATCCATGCAGTAAAGCCTTCTGAAGTCATGGTCTATAGAAGCACACTCATCCAAGTACAGGGGATGTTATTTCTGGGTCTGTTTACACTCGTTTATATCTTGAGAAGTTACCTATCTTCCCCGGGACACCCAGGAAAAATAGGTTTCTATGTGAGTTGCTCGGCAGGTTTTTATCAAAGCTTTATTTGATCAAAGCGGTGGTCTGAGGGAGGGGTAAGAATGCATGGCCATAAACCAATGCATTAGACACAGTAAATGGCCTGAAGTCCTAAAGGTCTTTAGATATTTCACTCAAAATGTGAAATATCAACCTTGCTGTGGTGCTAAAGGCAACTTCAGAGGATCACCAAAGTTGGTAGGGTCTATCCTCTGGGGAACGTGAATGGTTCCACCAAATTTCATAGCAATCCATCCAAAAGTGGTCTGGATATTTCAGACTGAACTAAAGTCATGCACTGTCTGAGCAGCATCCTCTGTCTGCACCCTTTGCATGCCTAAGAAACTTTTCCAAAACAACCCAGGGTCCAGTTTGGTCTTTTTATTCTCCTCCGGGGTCAGACCCATTAGCTCCAGATCCTCCTCCTCAAACACTTTGTATGTGTGTGTTCTGTGTTTCAGAGTTACTCCTCTGCACTCCCTCACAAGTCGAATAAATTACACTGCAGGAATTCCCTCACACAGCGGGCATAAAGGGTGTCGTTGTGGCGCGTTCACAATGAGACTCGCCCGGGTTTATATCGAGACTCTGAGAAATAAACTCAGCTCAGAGACTCACGGACGCTTGGAGACAGGAAGCCCATTGTCCCGGAGGTCAGGGCATACGCTTCACACTGACGGCTGAAATTCCTCCAGTGGCCTCCAAAGTGACGTGTGTGTGTGTGTGTGTGTGTGTGTGTGTGTGTGTGTGTGTGTGTGTGTGTGTGTGTGTGTGTGTGTGTGTGTGTGTGTGTGTGTGTGTGTGTGTGTGTGTGTGTGTGTGTGATATGGTCCACAGAGTTCAGCCTTCATATCAGTGTACAATCTGTCTATTTTTCATTAGATTTATGTCAATATTTTTGGCTCTATTACCAAGATATGTGTTATTTATTAAGTTTGCGTAACTAGGTTTGTTTATTTTTAGTCACTGCGTTGCATCCTGATATTTTTATAAATATTTGTTGATAATGTTTGTCCATGCCAGACTTAACCAAATATTGAAAAACTAAAACAGAAGTCTCTTATTTCAGGGTTGGTTTATTTTGAGTAAAGCTGGGCGATATGGGAACCAATTAGATATCACAATATTTATTTGAACCTAAATTGAGATTTAGCAGATATTTTAGGATTGATATTTGGATTTAATAAAATATTTAATGATTTATTCTTGTAATAAATATTCTCCATAATGTATTTGTGGGTAAATGTTGAAAATAAATAGCTTAAAAGAAACATAAATTATAACTATAAATATGATAACAGTTGTTCTGTATTTATTCACTTTGTATTATTTGCTCCTGATGCCATGATTTATTAAACTGGTATCTTTAAACCTTAGAAAACTGAATAAAATGTCCAAACTCTAATATAAAATAATGGTTTTACTCTCCCTGCATTGTCCAGTCCTATTTATGAATCCCTGAGATATTTCAATCTGAACTCTCTCTCTAGAACCTATTGTCTTATTGTCTCTTGCATTGTGTCTCACCCCTGGCTTCTCCTCCTCTCTGCAGCGCTGCTGTCCGGCGTCCTCTCCTTCAACGTGGACCAGAAGAACGCTCTGTCCTTCGACGGCCCGCTGGAGGACATGTTCGGGTACACCGTGCAGCAGTTTGAGAACAGCGAGGGGAAATGGTGAGCGCCATCATCTCTCAGCACCACATCGTTTCCTGCTCAACTCACAGACATGTGGCCGGGATGGGGATCCCTCAGTTATCATCTCTTATGTTTTAGTGTTTTAATTCTCATTGCTTCCAACTTCTCCGGATGAAATGAGCTCAATCCTAAAAAGCGACTTCAATAAAAGATGCAAACTCAGAACAACAAGAGGCTGCACCAATATGGTGGCTGTTAGGTGATGTCCAAGCTTCGATATGAGACTTCAGATGTTTGGGGTCACAAAGTGTATTCCCATCCCCCAGTTTCTATACACACTTCAACATGCATGCAACAAAAGTAAAGCTGTATCAGTAAAAACAAACCGTGCGATGGAGACAGACTCTGAGGGATCTTGTTCTTTGATGGTTTAATTGGAACTGAAGTTTGCAGATGAAGCTCAAAAGAGTGTTTTTCTTTATGTGTTAACCATCATGATTTGAACATTTCCCAGTATGAAAATCTTAAACCCACTGTACCCACTGCACTCTGCTTTGATTATATCCAGCTCATATAGTCTTATGACACTAAAGTAGATCCTGAAACTGGCAGCCCCATGAACTGACCAGAGAAGATGCTGGAAAAGGAATCGAAAATCAAATCAAATGCTGGCTGCGGTGGGGATTGAACCAGTGCTCCCCTGATCTGAATATCACCGCACTATCCCACTGAGCCACAGCCTCCTCACACCCCTATGCTGTATCATATTACCTAAAACTAGTATTCCTGTTCTAGTGGTCTTTATAACTCTTGATCAGCTCTTGTTTCAGAGGTTATGAAACCACGCTCAGTTCAATTCCAAACCACTCCATTAACAGGGCCCTTCATCAACCTGTGAAAGAGTAGGTCCCCCAGCTGCTGCAGTAATGAGGCTCCTTCTCTTTACGGCTGCTGTTAAACTGCCCACAGAGTCTCGGCACACCGAGCCGTAAACACTGAGACCCAGCCTCCGCAGCACCGTGCGTAAAGTGTGTGGGAGACCGTTTAGAAACCCTCGTTAAAATCTATTACAGTGCGGTTATTGGCGTCATCCCTCCTCCAGTTACTCCAGGGTTCATTCCTCAAACATGTTGGCGTGTTTTCCCACATCATACCTGATGTTATCATCTGAGTTCTGTTACAGTAATTCACTCAGCGTTAATCCGGGCAGCTGTTCCCCCAAACACATTAGCTCTGTTAAGTCTGTAAGTCCAAATGATGAGAGCGTGATTAAAGGAGCTGGACCTGAGGAGCGATACGCACAAAAGCAGCCAGAGATCTGAGGAGGTATGGAGGACTAAAGCTGCCATAACGGCAAATAAAAATGACTCAAAAACTAAATTAAATAAACAAATAAATCTAGAAAGAAAACTCAATTTGTTTGCAGATAAAAGTGCAGGTTATTAAGTTGATTCTGTTTGCTTTCATTTCTTTCTTTCCTTATTTATATATAAATATATATTCAATTTATTTATATATGTTTTATTATTTTTAACATTCATCTATTTATTTATTTATTTATTTCCTTTTAAAATATTTTATTTATTCATCTCTGTGTTTAATAAATACAAACATATGAATGAGTTAAATTAAGTAGATAAATAGAGAGGTAAATGTGCAAAAACCAAACAGTTAGGAAATCATTGAACAAGACAATAAAATAATATGAAATAAATAATTCTGTAAAATATACATTTCATTTTCCTTATATTGTGTGTTATAATGCTTTACACATTCACTAAGAGCAGGAAAACCCAAGAGAATAAAGAGGAAGAACAGAATGATGGAGGATCTCCGGGGGGGGGGTAATAAAATTAGAGATGAAATGTAGCCTCAGTAAATCCCTCTGTTACATCCAGGAGACAGACGGTACCATAACTGGGAGGTGGTGATTACTCACAGATGTCACACACACACACACACACACACACACACACACACACACACACACACACACACACACACACACACACACACACACACACACACACACACACACACACACACACACTTTAGTTCTTCAACTTCAGAGGAAAATTGTGCTTCACAGAGAGAACTCCCAACTCTGTTTTCTTGTACTATCACAAGACTCCTGGCACAGATATCAGAGGAATGCCATGATGACGTCGACTCAGACAGAAATGTCTTTCATCAAACAAACTAATTATTGTTCGTTTAAAGAGAGAGCGATCAAACCAACAATCCAAGGGGGTTAGAAGAAAGAGGCGTGATAAGAAACTACTTTCACTTTCTGACCGTTAAAGTAGAGACTCTACATATACACCTGAACATCAGCAGGAGAGGACTCTTTAAAGTAGAGACTCTACATACTGATATACACCTGAACATCAGCAGGAGAGGACTCTTTAAAGTAGAGACACTACATACTGATATACACCTGAACATCAGCAGGAGAGGACTCTTTAAAGTAGAGACACTACATACTGATATACACCTGAACATCAGCAGGAGAGGACTCTTTAAAGTAGAGACACTACATACTGATATACACCTGAACATCAGCAGGAGAGGACTCTTTAAAGTAGAGACACTACATACTGATATACACCTGAACATCAGCAGGAGAGGACTCTTTAAAGTAGAGACACTACATACTGATATACACCTGAACATCAGCAGGAGAGGACTCTTTAAAGTAGAGACTCTACATACTGATATACACCTGAACATCAGCAGGAGAGGACTCTTTAAAGTAGAGACGCTACATACTGATATACACCTGAACATCAGCAGGAGAGGACTCTTTAAAGTAGAGACACTACATACTGATATACACCTGAACATCAGCAGGAGAGGACTCTTTAAAGTAGAGACACTACATTCTGATATACACCTGAACATCAGCAGGAGAGGACTCTTTAAAGTAGAGACACTACATACTGATATACACCTGAACATCAGCAGGAGAGGACTCTTTAAAGTAGAGACACTACATACTGATATACACCTGAACATCAGCAGGAGAGGACTCTTTAAAGTAGAGACACTACATTCTGATATACACCTGAACATCAGCAGGAGAGGACTCTTTAAAGTAGAGACACTACATACTGATATATACCTGAACATCAGCAGGAGAGGACTCTTTAAAGTAGAGACTCTACATACTGATATACACCTGAACATCAGCAGGAGAGGACTCTTTAAAGTAGAGACACTACATACTGATATACACCTGAACATCAGCAGGAGAGGACTCTTTAAAGTAGAGACACTACATACTGATATACACCTGAACATCAGCAGGAGAGGACTCTTTAAAGTAGAGACACTACATACTGATATACACCTGAACATCAGCAGGAGAGGACTCTTTAAAGTAGAGACTCTACATACTGATATACACCTGAACATCAGCAGGAGAGGACTCTTTAAAGTAGAGACTCTACATACTGATATACACCTGAACATCAGCAGGAGAGGACTCTTTAAAGTAGAGACACTACATACTGATATACACCTGAACATCAGCAGGAGAGGACTCTTTAAAGTAGAGATGCTACACACTGACAGAGAGGATAACATACAAACATTCAGTAACAGGAAGAAAGCAGTGGCAATAACAGCACGAATTTAAGGGACATGTCTCAGAGAGATGGTGGTAACTGAAAGAAGACACGCTCTCGACTGCTGAGCTGTTCGTCCCATCAGTCTGCAGTCGATTATTTGAACAAAACTCTCAGATGATTTAAAGAATAAGCGTCTGAGGCTCATCCATCATAAGAACGTCAGTACATGTGTGTGTTTCTCACAGACACAGAGTTGTTGGTCCACTTTGGATGTCCAAGGCTCATTACAGCTCAGGAATGTTAATAAGCCCGAGTGTTTACATGACGGCTCTCTTCAGATTCCATGTCATGAAACACATGCAACTCTACATGCGTGTTGAGCACAGAGCAGGAACACTGAACCAGTCTGCACACATCTGCAATACATCATGCATTAGTAAGTCATAAAGTGATGATTAGCGGTATTTTATTGAGCCGTTTCATAGCGATAATGTAATATATGACAGCCACAGATTCAAGAGCCAGTCATCATAACTCTGACAGCCAATAGGAGCCGTCTGTCTGGGTTTAATTCAGCCATTAAAGGATAATTAAGGAAAGTCAAAGTGTAATTTCTGCAACAACGCTTGAAATGTTATGGCAGTTGTTAAACTGTGGTTGTTGGCAGGGATTCAAACCGACCAATCAGGACGCTTTCTTTATTTTTGCAGGGTTCTGATTGGATCTCCGCTGTCGGGTCAGCCAGCCAAACGGACCGGAGACGTTTACAAGTGTCCCGTCGGGAGGGACCAAAACACGTGTGTCAAACTGGAGCTGCCCCGTAAGGATGTTATATCAGTGTGTGTGTGTGTGTGTGTGTGTGTGTGTGTGTGTGTGTGTGTGTGTGTGTGTGTCAACTTTAAACATTTACACATTTTCTCATAAAAATGTAATCATAAATGCGACATTTTGGGAAAATTCAGACATTGGAATTCATATATTAGAAAAATATATTAAAAATATCCATAATTAATTAAACATAAATAATCTAAAACCTTAAATAAAATATAAAATTGACACTTTTATATTTTATTATAAAATATAAAATAATATTATATAAATAACAAAATATATTTGAATAAAATATTAAACAAAATATCCTAATAAATACAAATAAATTACACTCTGTAATACTGTAGTATATTAAATTATAACATATTATATTCTTAAATGCTAAAGTATATTTAATTTATAACATTATATACTGTATATTCATATGTTATTCATATTAATAAATACCAATGAACAAAAAGAGACATCCAAAATGAAGAATGAGATGGACTCTGTCTCTGCTTATATAAATATGTCCGCCCGACGCTTAGTCTTATACTGGTTTGGAAACCCCTGCTGTTTGCTTATCTTGTTGGCTAAAAGCGGGGCGACGTCTTTATGTAAACAAATGCAATATTGAGGCCAACAATAAATAATAATCTGTGACTTTATTGTGTTTAATTTAGTGTGTTTTAAGTGTCTGTCTGGTTCTCCTCTGGAGGAAGTGAAGCATCAGGACAGGAAGACGTTTCCTCCTTCCAATTATATCTTAATTAAACACATAAACATGACCGTGCTCCCGGTCAGCCGTGTGCAAAGCCTCTGCAGAGAGTGTGTGTGTGACTGTGTGTGTGTACAGTAAATTCATACTTTTCAACTCAGCTGTTCACACCTCATGTTTATCAGGAAGCAGGAGTTACAGTTGCCCTTCTGTTGGTAAATTATGAGGCTGGGAATATTCCACCTCCTCCTCTCAGCAGAGGAGAGTCTGTGTTTGTTGTTATCTTGAATGCCGGATAAAAACCAAATCTAGTCCAGTTCAGTCTGGAAAACATCCAGCGGGAAATGATGGAGGCTGGCAGCTCGGAGCCAGACGACTCTGCAAACAACTCGAGGACAGAAAACAGCTGTTCTTTATTTCATGTGAAACTTATTCAGATTTTAGGGCAGCTGAGCAGACAGGCCCTCTTTGTTAGAATATTCAAATTTGTAAATACTATAATAGAAAAAATACATGAAATATAATAACGTAAAATGATAATAATATTGCTTCATTAATTAATAAATAATAAATGATGAAAATAATAACAATAATAATAATAATGATAATAATGTTAACATATTAAATTAAAATAATAATGATAAAATCTACAGTTATAGTTAAATAATTAACAAAAAATAAAATAATATTAATAATAATAAAAATAAAATAATATTAATAATAACAAAAATAATAATATAAAATAATAACAAATATAATAATATAAAATAATAACAAAAAAGGAATTTTAGTTAAATAATTATAATAATAATAATATTAGCAAGAAATATGTAATCAAATTTAAATGAAATATACATTTTAATGAATTAAATTGACCATTATAAAAGGTTTATCGGTATTTAGTTTGATTCCTATGGACATTATTGTATTAGTCCAGGAATGGTTGCCATATATTTAGGAAATATTGAATAACGGTAAACCTGAGATTCTCCACGTCGGATTTCTGCTGACTCATCCCTCTGTGCCCATGACGACGCCCTCTCTGGCTCCACACTGCGTTTACAGTACAGACCATAATGAGCAGAGTTGTGTGGTTTCATGTTGTAACTCTTCATCACGTTTCAGACCCACCAATGAAATCGAAAGGTGGAAACACCAGGACGATGACGTGTGATGAAATATGGGCGAGAACGTTTCAACACGGAGATTAGTGGAGAACGTGTTTACGCTCTGTTTGGAAAATGAAATCAGAATGATAAACAGGAACACAAACTGTCGCCAGGCGGATTACCAACCCTGCTGCAGACTGTCAGACTGCATCAGCGGAGGATTGGTCAATAAACTGAAGCTGAAATACCAATTAAACTGTAAAAACCAATTAGAGATAATTTAATGAAGAGTTTGTGGGATTGGATTTGACAATACCTCAGGGTAATGTAAATCAGAATAAAAACTCTATTTATTCCAAGGGAAATCCTCTTTTTATTTGAATCATTTTGGAATAAAACAAAAAGACAAAACAAAATAGAATAAAAATATTTATACAAACTAAGTTAAATTAGCCATTTGCAAAAAAAAGTCAAGTAAAATAATATATATACATAACAAGGTCAAATAAAATGTCCAACAAAGGAAACATATATATATATTTATACAAATCAAAAGGTTAGTAAGAATGTGCAATAAAATATTTAAAATAAATAATATATTTACATAAACATAAGAATATAAAATGAAATGTTCAATAAAAGAAACACTTAAATTAAATAGAATTAAATATTATGTAAATCAAGAAGTTACAATAAAATGTCCAAAATAATTAAATAAATGTGAGAATAAAAAACAAATACAAAATTGTGTGTGTGTGTGTGTGTGTGTGTGTGTGTGTGTGTGTGTGTGTGTGTGTGTGTGTGTGTGTGTGTGTGTGTGTGTGTGTGGTTTGTTCTGATAGCTTTCCGCAGTGCACAGAGGACAGAGTGTGTTCTCTCCTCTGCAGCTTCACGTGCGCGGATCATAAGATGCTGAATCTGAGTGCACGTCCTTTTGTCAGACAGTGGGGCGATCAGGAGCAGCTGATGTCCACGTTACATGTGTTAGTGTGTGCATGAGAGACGACTGAGTCTGCAAAGATCTCAGCTGATCAGACTACTTCACCCACAGTTAGGGAGAAAGCGTGAAGCTGCATTCACACAGAGAAGAAGAAGAGGCTGAGTTTCAGTCATTAAAGGTCACTAACGACTAACAGATTTGCTGCACGACTGTTCGAAAAGGAGTTTCCACCTGGGGATTTGTAAAGAGCTCCACTTGAAATTGAAATGTCATGTGAATGAGTTTGTGGGAATTTGTGGAAAGTGAATCGGAGCCAAGTCGAAGCTAATTTTAGCCACATGTTTGTGATTGCTTAACGATTCAAATCCTCCATTTCTTTATTCTGTTCATCAGAGAAACATGTGCCTCTTTATTAACCCCCAAGAGCCACACACTGAGAGGTGCATTAATGAAACTAAATGCTATGTTATTGCATTTCTTTTTTATAAACAGAAGTAAGGACAGTTCTCTTATGGGAAAATCCAGAAGAGGAATTCGTCCAGCTGTTCTCCCTCTCTGTTTGTCTCCCTCACCCATATTTGTCTTTCTTCTAGAAAACACAACAGTTCCCAACATACACGAAGTAAAGGAGAACATGACCATGGGAACAACGCTGCTGACCAATCCCAGCGGAGGATTTCTGGTGAGGGGAAGTTCCTCTGTATAGCACTCTTTAAAGAGCAAGACACACAGAGACTGAACCGTGCAGAGAGTGTGTGTTCCCTGGACCTTTAGTCTCTGTGGAGGTCCGCATGTCCTGGGAACGAAGCGCTGCAGAAAAGTACAGAATGCATGAGAGAGGTGCTGACTGTGAGTTATGGATCTGAACTCCAGGAAACTTGTGCATGATTAAGAAATTTGCAGGGTGACTATAAATATATTCATGCAACTTGTTATTTGGTCCAATATCAGCTGCACAGCTGCGACACTTCAACCGTTTGTAACACTTAATATGAGGGTTAAATAGCTCTTGGTGTATAAGCTCATATTCAACACAATCCAAAATCTGAGGTGCTTTAAAACACGTTGCATGAACTCATTTTGTTATATATAAATTAATCCTTTTTTTGGCAGATTTGAGTAAATTATTCACTTTAATCTGAGAAAATATCCACATTTTCTTCCAACTTCAACCTTTAAAATTCAGAGTTTTTTCACCACTTCTCCATCTCCATAAGGACTTTATGTTCAGTGCTTTCTCATGCATTTTATTTGGAGCTTGCACTCCCTCCCACTGTGGAGAATGGACGGGAATCAATGGACATGAGGCTTACAGATGATTAGATGTTGTTATTGTTGGTAGTTGTATTCCCCTCTCCTCTTTCTCTCTGAAGACGTTTGAGGAGCTGTGTGTCTGTCCTCAGCAGCCTCCTCTCACCCGTGACCTCACACTGTCTGTAAGATATACTTTCCTACAGTTGTTTATGTGTGTGTGTGTGTGTGTGTGTGTGTGTGTGTGTGTGTGCAGGCCTGTGGTCCTCAGTACGGCTACATGTGTGGGCAGCAGCAGTACATCTCCGGCGTCTGTGCGAACGTCAGCAACTCTTTCCAGATCCTCAACTCCGTGGCTCCGGCCGTGCAAGGTACGCCGCCTGTCCTTTCAAATAAAACACCTCCGAGAAGAAAGACCCACCCGGGACGTGACGGCCTCTGCACAAATGACCCGTCAGAGATAAGAGATTATAATCTGCTCTTCTTGGTGGTACCACCCAGACCCCCCCCCCCCCGCCCGTCAGAGCGGAGATTAGAGCGTTTCTCTTAACGTAAACTCGTCTGCAGTTCATGCCCAAGTTAGGAGTGGAAGGAACAATCTCTGAGAGGAGGGAGAGTAAACAGACTGCAGACGTGTTTCTCTTTCTCTGATTCCTGACGTACATATATACTCAGAGTGATCATACAGTGCTGCAGATATATGCCTCGAAAATGCCTCGTCTTTTAAAGTAAATATAAGGAATGACAAATAACCAAAGAGTTAAGGGAACTCAATCTGCATGCAGTACGCAGGTTTTACAGATGATATCATTTATAAAAAAACACATGAGCCTTTTTTGTTTGTAGAAGTTCAATGCAAACATGACTTCACAAAGCATTTAGCTGATGCTTTTATCCAAAGACACTTATCATAAGTGCGAGAGAGAGAGAAGCAGATTGGCAGAGGGTGCTGGAGTGTGAGGTTTGAGCATGTCTTGGATGTAGGATGGACCAGAACCCTTCACCAGCACGGTAGGCCAGTCCCAGTGGGCGGAGGAGAAGCGTAGGTTGAAGGCCAGTCGGGCTGCAGCATTCTGAATGATCTGTAGAGGTCGGATGGCGTTTGTGGTGCTCTAAATAACCTGTAAAAGATTGAGTCTAACGCCTAAACTATTCCCCTAAAATTCCTCAAATCATCCAGTAAATCAGCGTAGAGTAAAAGTCAACATCATTTTGTTTGGACAATAATTTCCTCTTCAGATTCATCCTGCGACCCCCAGGTTGCTGCTCCACTTCATTATATTTTGATTTAGAGATTCTGTTTGCTGTGGGCTCCATAAACAGGAAGAGGATGAGCTGCAGAACCTCGTTTCCTTCTCTAGTCCAGACCACCGCTGCAAAAGTAGAAATGCTTCAGTCTAAAAAGCCTCCTGTACGGGGTAAAGCCCTGAATGTTCATTGAGCTGTAAGTAGTTAAAGTATTAAAAGTGAAAGGCAGAAAGAGATGTGTTATTATAGGATGTTATATAAAGTCCTGGTTGTGTTGTAGGTAAAGAGGAGATAATATGTGAAGTACCAGGTGCTTTATTTTTCAAACTAAAGGAACTATGGCTGATAGATGAATGCAGTGGAGTAAAAAGTACAATATTTGCCTGGAAAATAAAGTAAAGTAGTAGAAAAAAGTCAAATTAACTTGGAAAAATTGTGTAAAAATGGTACTCAGTTACATTCCACCCATTATAAATCAAATATATTATTATTAATGTGTTTAATAAAAGGCTTTCTCTAGTCCAAAAAGCGACCTGACCATTAAAGTATGAATATAACGATCAATGAATTTTGTTCCAGAGTGTGCGAAGGAGCTGGACATCGTGTTGGTTCTGGACGGATCCAACAGCATTTACCCCTGGAGCAGCGTCATCGAATTCCTGATCAAATTCCTCAAGAACATCACGATCGGACCCAAGCTCTCTCAGGTCGGTCTGCAGAGGAAGAACTCCTCCGTCGTCTTTGATTCTATCCCTAAAAAAGACATTATTAAGTCGATATCTTTTTACCTTCGGCTCCTTGAAGCGTGGCCGTTGTGTTGTAGACAATAAAACCAATGATCTAATTATAGGGCGGCTGCAGAACTGTGCATTCCTTAGGTGTTGCATCTTGCAGAATCTACGCAACTGTGACATGCATGATCCAAAATGGAAGTCATTTATAGAATAACGTGCCTAGAAATGAAGGATTTGACTGTTTCCAGTTGGAAAATGACTCTAATTATGGGTGTTTACATCCCAGAATGAAACATGCATGGATATTCGGGTGATATATAACATGGATCTGACAGAAACAGCATGAGTTTGCAGCTCAGTTTTGCACATTACATTACATTTGATGACTTGAAGGCCCTTCATTATTGGAGTTTTCCACCCTGACTGAACGTTCACAGAGCAGAGGGAAATTCAGTCGCTAGAAAGAAATTCCTTCGGAGTATTTCTGTATTTCTGGATTTGGTGGTTGGGTTTTATTATGGTTACATGGATGTGTCCTGGAGGCGGCTGCAGTTTTCCGGAGGGGAAACACTGGGAAGCTTTCCCACTGCGGAGCCTCGTGGTTGTAAGTCACATCTTCCATGGCTGCTGAACTCCTCTGAATAAAGAACATGTTGTCATACCGACCCACCGCAGCCTCAGCAGACTGTCTGGGAGGAAGACAGAGACGAAATAATAAGGAAAAATAAACGTTAATGGAGGTTAACGTTTATAATAATGTGTTTAAGGCAGAGAGAAGGCCAAATATTCTCTGATTCCAGCCTCTGAAATGACAGAATTTGCTATTTTCTGATGTGAAATGTCATGCAAAGTGAATATTTTACGGTTATTTTTGACTTAATTGATAATAAAATGCAACAGAGCAATAATTCAGATGATCAATTAATTGTTTTAGTAGCTTTTCTGTGAAAAAAACTGAAAAAATACCAATTATTCTCTGATTCCAGCCTCTGAATTTCTCTGTTACATATTATATTAAAGTGTGTGTGTGTGTGTGTGTGTGTGTGTGTGTGTGTGTGTGTGTGTGTGTGTGTGTGTGTGTGTGTGTGTGTGTGTGTGTGTGTGTGTGTGTGTGTGTGTGTGTGTGTGTGTGTGTGTGTGTGTGTGTGTGTTGCAGGTGGGCATAGTGTCTTACGGAGAGACGGTGACTCACCGGGTGAATCTGAGTCAGTTCGACAACACTCAGGATCTGGAGAACTTCGTGACGGATCTCCCTCAGCAGACCGGCTTCAAGACCATGACCTTCCTGGGCATCGACACGGCCAGGTAACACACGATGAAGGACAAATAACAACAGACAGTAAACAGGGTCTCCGATGTTTCAAACCAAACACACACGACATGCAGAACATACTTATTGCTCCCCCTCTTTGTTAGGGCTTGTTTAATCGTGTTGTGTTGTGCCACCTTGTACTGGTTTGTAGCAATAATCTCCCTCATTGATCTAGCTTTACACACTCCCTGTGTCCCCTCTTCAATGTGTAGGGGGAGGGATGTTTTTATTCAAAGGCACCACAGAGCAGTACATGTGTGGTTTTGTTCCGGTGCGAGTCGGAGGGAGACCAAAGTGTCTGCAGAATATTTGAAGTATATCAGAGTGCCTGTCAGTGACATGTGTGAACGCTCAGCTGCAGATCTCTGTAGCTGCTGTAACACGCGTATTAAAGCAGGTGTCCCATAAGTTTGTTTTTCTTTACTGAATATTTAAACTGTTTCCACCCGTCAGGAAGGAGGCGTTCATGCCGGAGCGCGGCGCTCGACCCGGGGTGAAGAAGGTGATGGTGATTGTGACGGACGGAGAGTCACATGACTTCTATAATCTGGACAAAGTGATCAGAGCCTGTGAGAACGACAGCATCGAGAGGTTCGGCATCGCTGTGAGTCCAAGAAACCTTTATTTCTGACTAAAAACCCAGGAAAGGGTCTTTATTATTTATGACAAGGACAGCTGGAGTGTGCATAGTTAGAGATCACAGTGCAGTCTAATACCAGGCTTCATGTTTCAGAAGTTCTCCAATTTACAGGGCGAAGTCAGAAACTTCAATATCTTTTTTATATTGTGACAAAATGTTTGGTCCGTCAGAATAATCAGACAAATCTCCTTCTGACTGGGAATGTCTTGGAACGCCTCCTCAAGTCAGAACAATAACTGTTGAACTACTTTAAGCTATAAACAGCGACTGATCATCACGAAGGCAGAAAAACCTCTGGGGAAATGAACATCTGAGGAGCACTTGAATGCACCGTTAGCCTTGGCAGGGTCAACGCTTTCCGAGTGTAAATTAGTTAAAATATTAAAATATCAAAAACCAACATGGATGAAAAAGCTGTACCATCATAAGGATCAAAGATTTTAAAGAAATGAAAAAGAGCGAGGGACTGCTGCGAGAACATCCGCCTTCCAAGGCAAACGTTGTTAATGCTACTCAGAAAGTGAGTTTTTATTGGGGGTTGTGCACTTGAAGCACATGCATTATTTGAAACGTGTCCCTCAGATACTCTTTCAATGCCCTGCTGTTTATTCCAGGTGTTGGGAGACTACAACCGTCAGAACAAGAGCTCAGAAGAGGTGAATAAGTTCATCAATGAGATCAAGTCCATCTCCAGCGAACCGCAGCACGATCACTTCTTCAACGTGTCGGACGAGGTGGCGCTGCTGAGCATCGTCGACGCTCTGGGGAGCAAAATCTTCGCCTTGGAGGGTAAACACTGTCCCTGTAAACGAGACACTGCATGATGACATAATGCACCCGCCTTTGTATCCCTTTATGTTCGGTCAGTTTGCTCTGACAATAAATCTCTGATGTAAATAACGTTCATTCGGGGTGATGGAAAGGATGCACCTGCAGAACGGAGGCCATCTCCGTCCTGCTAAAGTGGAGAGACAGTGTGTCGCCCCCCCCCACACACACACACACACACACACATTTACAGTGTCTTAATTTCCTGCATGAAACTGGAAAAGATCAGATATTCACTTCTAGACTCAAACAGGAAAGTTCAGGATGTCTGGGGAACTTTTTGAAATGCATGCCACCCTCGATCTGTTATTGGTACAGCTTATCTGCAGCGTGTGTGTGTGTGTGTGTGTGTGTGTGTGTGTGTGTGTGTGTGTGTGTGTGTGTGTGTGTGTGTGTGTGTGTGTGTGTGTGTGTGTGTGTGTGTGTGTGTGTGTGTGTGTGTGTGTGTGTGTGTTGCATATGTACAGTATTACATGCATATTCATTTAACAACACTTCTGGTGAAAATTGGTTTGTATGAGGCTGAATGTCGGGGATGACTTTAGTTGTTGTTGTTGTTTGTTTGTTTCTTTGTTTCTTTGTTTCTCTCTCTTTCCGTTGCTAAATGACCAACCCTTCATCCTCAGCTACAACCGGAAACTTCACCACCTCCTTCGGGATGGAGATGTCCCAGGCCGGCTTCAGCGCTCACACTTCCAAAGTGAGTCCAGAAAAAACAGGCCTTCTTTGTTTTTAGTTCATTTTCAAATATAAATATAAACCATTATAGTAAATTGTATTTATTTGCCTGACATTTTGAGACAAAGTCTTATCTTAAGGAATTATATATTTTAAAACCATTTATCATAACGTTTGTGGACGTTTCATCATAAGATTTGACCTAAAGCTTTGTTTACGAGCTGTATTTTCGGCCCTCCTGCATCAACTGACTTTCCTTCTGGGGATATATTAATATGAATTAAGCTCAAATGAAACCCCCCTCACTGAGCAGACACTCTGACTCAGCCTGTCTGATGCTCTGTGTTTGGTCTGATTGCGCGAGAGATTGTGAGGAGGAAAAAACATCGAAAAGCAAACACGGTGCAGTCAGATGTTTGGTCACGGTGGTAAAAACAACGTGTTTGCTCGGTTTCATTCATTAGGTATTTCCTTTGTCTATTTAAACCCTCTTCCTGCTCCTGACTCACATCTATCTGCAGAGGGAGGCCTGTTTAAGGGAAGGACACTCTTGACACGGTTTATTGTGACTGATGACACGCGTTACATCCTATCTGACCCGCCCTCATGACTCGTTTCCTGCAGACTAAATAAAGACCGTGATTTGATCTTTTTCAATTATCACTATACCACGATTTTAAATGTAAAAAATCCCTAAAAGCCAGTATTTAAAATAATCAGCCACATATCATTATCCTCTACCCCTCCTCTCCATCTAACACGACCCCCCCGCTGTGCTTCCCTGCAGAACGGCTTGTTACTGGGAGCGGTGGGAGCGTACGACTGGAACGGCACGGTGGTGATGCACATGGCTTCAGGAACCATCGTTCCCGGGAAAACTGAGTTCTACGACCCGGAGACCGAGGCCGGGTACGAGGGGCTGGCCGGGTACCTCGGTGAGTCCGCTCGTTGTGTTAGTCAGGGGACAAATCATGAGAAAAACTCTCTTTTTTTATGACTTTCTAAAATATATTTGGGTATCTGGAGTCCAACAGATGAGAGACATCACCAGGTCAGTCGTTTGGGAGTTTTTCGATCATTTGAGTTTTGTCAGGTTTTCCAGCGTTAAACGGTCTGTTGGAAACTTCCTTTAGTGTTTCTTCTGCCGGTGCATCCCTGCAAAAATACCAAAAGCATGCACCTGTTGTGAGCAGAATCAGATAAACAGAATACACTTCTTTAGTGCATGGATAGCTCTAAAGCTGACGGGTAATGTGTTGCAGAAGCAGAGAGATAAAGTTTATATTTCAAGGGATTATTTTCTGCAGGATAAAACAAAGATCTGTTAAACATGTTATTTGTGTCTATCTCCAGCAGGCTTCCCTCTCTGTGTCTCATAAATACCACACACACACACACACACACACACACACACACACACACACACACACACACACACACACACACACACACACACACACACACACACACACACACACACACACACACCCACTCTTTCCTCTGCTCGTCCTGCTGCCTTTTATGGCTCTCAGCGCAGCGGCAGCATCTTCATATCCACTTATTTAATCAACATGTCGTTAGGAGGAGCAGAGCGGGTCCCGTACTGTAAACTCAGCTGACTGCAGATTCTGAGTGTGTGTGTGTGTGTGTGTGTGTGTGTGTGTGTGTGTGTATGTGTGTGTGTGTGTGTGTGTTCCTGTCAGTTTCCAGCAGGGTTTTACAGTTTCCTCAACACTCTGACATGTAAACAGTGTCTAAGAATACCCTTCAAAGAGAGTGTGTTTCTCATGACGTCAGTAAATGATGCTCTCACACCTTCCTGTAGTGTTTGCATTGACTGTATTGTGTGTGTGTGTGTGTGTGTGTGTGTGTGTGTGTGTGTGTGTGTGTGTGTGTGTGTGTGTGTGTGTGTGTGTGTGTGTGTGTGTGTGTGTGTGTGTGTGTTTGCAGGATACGATGTGCAGTCGGCCTCCACCCCCAATGGAGTTCTGTACATCAGTGGAGCGCCGCGGTACAACCACACAGGAAGGGTGGTGATCTACCGTCTGGACCAGAACAGCAACGTGGTGGTGTCTCAGATTCTGAAGGGAGAGCAGGTGAGACCAAGCAGAGACCAGACCCTCTGATCATACTTCCATTAGTCTTAGAATAAGCTGTGCTGCTTTCTCTCCTGACTTTATGACCTTCAAATGATTAAAAAAATCAAATAGAAAAACTATCATCTTTAAAAGTTCCCTTCAAAATGAGTTTGGTGTGTCTGGATTTTTGTTTTACAGCGATTTTACGTTTTTATTATCTCTTAAAACAGCTGTTAAAAGTTTTCCAGGTAATTTATGTGATCATATCTCAGTTCTTTGTGGTAATAAGATCATTCCAGCCACGTACGTTGAGGTGCACCTCTCTCCCGTGTTTCTAAGTACAGTGACGTTTTCTTCCAGATTACTTTACATTTCTTCATGCACTCTGAACACAAAGTGCACATATTGTTTGTTACACCTCATATGGTCAGTCGTAAATGTGAGGAGTCTCTTTGAGCAAAGAAAAGGAGGTCCTTAAAACAACAAGAACAAGTGAAATAATTCCCTGACAATAAATACAGAAAACAAATCAAATTCGTTGAAGAGTATTCTGTTTTTTCTGCACGTTTTGTGTCTCTGTTTCCTGAATGATCGTCATTGATTGTGTTGTTGTTGTGTTTGCAGATCGGTTCGTACTTCGGCAGCGTCCTGCAGACGGTGGACGTGGACAGAGACTCCGTGACGGATCTCCTGTTAGTGGGCGCTCCGATGTTCATGGGGACAGAGCGGAACGAGCAGGGACAAGTGTACGTCTACAAACTCAACCAGGTACTGAACGCTCGTTAAGATATGGTGTGTGTCTTTAATTGGTCAGATTGTGGTGATGCATCCTCCCATTGTCCTCCCCTTGTGTCTCCCCCAGGACAACCAGTTCGAGCACCAGTTCACCCTGAAGCCTGTGAATCAGTCCTGCTGCACGACTCACTCAGAGGGCTGCACCAATAAGAACGAGCCGTGCGGAGCGCGCTTCGGGACGGCCATCGCCGCCGTGTCCGACATGAACCTGGACGGCTCCAACGACGTGGCGATCGGCGCGCCGTTCGAGAACGACCACCGGGGCGCCGTGTACATCTACCACGGAGAGAAGAGGTCCCTGAAGGAGAAATATGTGCAGGTGGGAAGAAAGACTGGAGGAAGTCTCGAGGAAGAAAGGACCAAATGTGCATCTGAAGTTCACTTTTACAGCGATAATATTTCTGTTTCACGGCAAAAAACATGCATATAAGCAAATCCTTTTACTGTTGTACATTAAAATGAGTCCTCTGAGTTTATTTTAGTACTGAATACAAAGGCTGGTGCAAAGTTGCTAAAATGAGGCTCAATGAATACAGTCATTATAAAAACTATGAAACATGTTTTATTTATTAATACTGGAATCAATTTATCTTACAGTTAGTTAAGAAGCAGATATTTTAATTGCAAGGAATTGTAAATATAAGGCACTTTCTCAACTTGTCCTCTTATAATGAGCTCTAAATTCACTTATTTAAGTTTAAAACTACAACATTATTATCATTTTGAGGGTTTTTTCATTAATACCTGCTGTATAATGCTATATCGCCCACATTTATGGGAGAAATAACTTCTCTTTATCGTGTTCCTCTGCAGCACATCCCTGCAGGAGGCGACGGTGTGAAGGTGAAGTTCTTCGGTCAGTCCATTCACGGCGTCATGGATCTGAACGGGGACGGGATCACCGACGTTACCATCGGAGGTCTGGGAGGGGCTTCTCTCTTCTGGTGAGAAATCCTCACATAAAAACACCCACTCCTTCCTCCTGACATCCAGAGTATGTCTGCGTGGTTTTTACGCCGGGTTTAGACAGCTGTGCTCGTCCCGCTGGAGACCAACAACTTCCTAATGATCTCACGCCCTCACAGTCCTCCCACTCCGCGGTTTAACTTCCCAGTTCTCCCACAGAGTCTGAGCTGAGCTGTGTGAAAACTCCCACCTCCCAGGGGGCTCGGAGTTTAAATAGGATCTGGCAGCAGGCCGGAGCTGCTGGCTGTGTTTTAGAAAAGCTGTAACGGTAGAATGGAGAGGCCAAGTTTAACAATCGAGATGCATCCGTTTGTTGTTCCTTCATTTGAGAAAGTAGAGGCATTTCAACACACATTGGAAATTGCCAGAATAGGTCTTCCATACATCGCACGTTACAGGTTTATTGCTCAAGACACACGGACTGTTTTTCCGGAGTTTCTCACGTCTGTTTTCTCTCTCCAGGTCCAGAGACGTCGCAGAGCTCAGAGGCAACATGACCTTCGACCCCGTTAAGATCAATCTGCAGCAGGCGCAGCATCAGTGTGAGCACGGCGGCCGCAAATCTGTGTGTGTGAAGACGGAGGTGTGCTTCGTCTACAATATCAAATCTGAACAGCTGGCCGAACACCCTGCTGCAGGTGAGCCGTTCATTCATTCATCTAGAAGCTACGAGGGAAGTGGAGTTCACCTATTTTTAGTTAATTGGGGGTGAGTCAGAGTCAAATCTGGCAAATAATAATCAAAAATAGTTAGATTTGTCCTCCTCGCTGTCAAATGCTGTGTTTCATAAATAAATGTTCCTTTCCTCTCGTGTCCTGCAGTTATGCGCTACACTCTGACTCTGGATGCTCTGCGTGCGAAAGCGAGGGCCTCGTTCATCGACTCGGACGAGAAGAGCGACCGCAGGGTCACCAGGACGTTCAACATCAGCCACAGGCGGAGACAATGTACACCAGAGACCTTCATCATGTCGGCAAGTGCTCTGATCTTTTATGACTTACACATGGGGGGGGGGGTTACGCTCAGACGCAGCAATTAAATCAACTTAATGACGACAAGTTCTGTGACGTGCATCCAGCGGAGTTCTAGGAGATGAAGATGGTGTTTTTGAGCCAGAAAGGAGACAGGACGAGGTTGTTATGCAGAGCAGGAGACGTGAAGCAGACATGATCAAAGCGTGCCGCGAAACAGCTGAGTGATAAATGATCTGCAGGCACTTTTTGAGATCTGTACAGTGGCCAACAGGTGCAAACGAGCTACAGCTTCAGAAACGATGCAGATATGAAAACAGAAATGTTCCAAAACTCATGAAGAAACATCTGCAGCAGCTCTTCAACTCCTGCAGCATCTAGAGAACATTCAGCAGAGGAAACATGAGCAGTTTACTAAAAGTTGCAGAAACCAAACGCTGCAAGAAGCTCGAAACACAGCTAGAGACCAGGGGACACTCTTTAGTGTCCCCTGGTCCCCTGTCGTGAGTTTTGGTAAGTGTAGCACTTTAGCACCTGCAGGCCATCGTAGTAATGAGGAGACAAAAGAAAACAGAGGGACCTAACGAGCACATGACACTCTTCATCGCACTTTAAATCTGTGTGTGTTACACTGCACCACCTTCTGTATGAACTCTGCAGCAACGTGACTTTAAAAGTGCACAAAGTTTTCATTCAAGCCGCTCGCTGCAGCAATGGATTCCTCTGATTAGCTTCCCCAAGGCGCGAGAAAGAGGAACTAATCAGTGGAAACAGCTGTTGTTGCTCAGTGATGAATACCTGCTCTGTTCTGTTGCACAAACTCTCAATAACTTCCACTGAAGTCTCCAATTTGTCCCGGACACAAAAAACACATCACGACATGTCTGAGGTGGACCAGACCCAAATCTGAACAGATCTGAACAACTGCAGTTCTGAGATGAATCCAAGTCCTGAAGACGGGTTTAAAACTCACTGAGTAAAGCCTCCATTGTGACTGAGCATGTGCTCTTCATGTTTAGCATCAGCATTTAGAACGATAGAGACTCGTGGTGAAGCTTTACGTTATGCACTACATGTCGTCCTGCAACTTGAAGCAGCACAGATTTAGGGAATGCAATGCGGGTCTACCGCTGTAGTCAAAACTGAAATATGTTTGCAGCCATTGAGTGGGTTGCTATGAAAGAGCGTGCAGACATTCAGGATGAGCCGTACTGACTTGTGATCCTCTGACTGTGAAAGCCAAATGCATTTGTTGTGGACATGTCCCAAACACCCAGTCCGCTGCCAATCCTCAGCCAACAATAGAGCTCTTTCAGTCATTCTTTTACATCTGTTGGCACTATCAAATGCTTGTACTTCTGCTTGTTTGTTCTGACTTACAGTCTGAATGATAAGCATGTGGTGCATTTTGGTGCTTCTCGGATGCACCAATTTCCCTGATTTGGAAAGTGGTTCTCGGTGTGTTAACTTGTGATGTGGAAACAACACGGACGCTACA